>NW_027421425.1:0-39612 GCF_009905375.1 Apium graveolens
ATTCTAAAGAGAAGAAAGGTAATTGAAGAATCTAAAACAACCTCTGACACTGCTCAAGTTGTTCAGATAAAGAAAACAAGTTACAGAAGAAACAACAAATTCTGATCAAGTTAATTTGGAAAAAATGAAATTGCTGATAAGAAGAGCTTTATGGAAGAAGAAAGATACTTCAGTTGAACCAAAATCCATCTCTTGATGAATCAACTTGCAATATTTGTATTGATATCCAAGCAACCTAGAGATAAAGTTGGATTAGGTTCTGATAAAGAAAAGATACAAACAGGAGTAGAAGTTACTCTAGAGATCCTTTCATGTGACAGACATACATATGAATAAATCAACAAAAGCACCTTGACAAAGTGTTGTCTGCTCAAATTATGATAGATTCTCATAATAAGGAAAATCTAAAGGAGAAATTGATTTTATTTCTCTATGATGGATTAACTTACAGACTAGCTGATCTGATGTGCTAAAGAAGTCTGTCAGGACTTCAACTATCAACACTATCTTCTGAAAGTAAAATCTGATTATAAGAAGATGGTCAAATACATTTTGAAGGCTATAAGAGATCTATTTAGAATCTCTGGTGTAAAGACTTTCAGTATACGAATGATTACTGAAGATGATGGAAGAGAAATTCCTATGCTGAAGAATTCTGCTAAGGTGGAAGTTATTCTGAAAGGAAGATGCTTATGTTATAATGAAAACTCTTCACATCCTAGAGTTATCAGACTTGGTGATGGACTTGAAAGAACATCAATTCAAGCTCTCAGAACAGCCATTTATCAAATTGGTGATAATAAGATGAAGACTGATGCAGGTCAAAGCACAGTTAGTTGAATTTCTGAGGAAAGCTGAAGACAAGCTGGTAAGAGATTTTGTTAAGAATCATTATGGATTCAGATTGATCCAGTGAATTTGGTAAAGCTACAAGGACTGTAAGTTGTAGTTAATAGTCTTATTAAACTCTTATTGCATTTGAACTTAAATGTTTTTGACATCGCAAATCTATTAACTTGTATAGTTTTGCACAATTACAAGTTGGGGTGGACATTGTTAGATATATTTGAGATGTCATGTCTAATATGTTTTGTTAGGTCCCATTTGTTTGTAGAAGGGGGTTGAATGCAACAATACTGTTTAAGCGAATAAAATGCGGAATAAAAAAAAATGAAACAAAATTCAAGTTAAATAAACTTTTATTAAACTTGAAAGGTGTTACACTATGGTATCGGTTACAAGGATTAATCTCAAATCAATTATTACAAATCTAGAATAAATTCGACATGAACTTTTTCTATTTTTGCAATTAAAAGATCAAATGCTAAATGTGATTTGAGATTAAGTTCTAGGGATTTTAATCCGCTAGATTGATACACAAGAACAAGATAAAGATTTCTAGTTGATTGGATTTAACTTTACAATCTAGAAATTTAATCTTGAAGAAAGCAGATGAAAAATGAAAATGTTTTGCCTTTATTTTCTGCTTCTTTTTCTCTTGACTTGTGTGTTCTGTGTGTTGAGTAATTGCATGAATAACTTCTGCTGTGTTTTGTTGTTTAAGTAAACAAAACTATCTAGTTTACTCAGCAAGACTTTCGGCAAGACAATCAAATGAACTGGTATGACAATCCATTTGAACTGGTAGGACTTTCGGTGAGACTATCCTTTTGAACTAGCAAGACAATCCCATAGCTAGCAAGACATCAGAATGAACTAGCATGACTTTCGGTATGACTATCAATTATCATACCGATGTCATAGTAGTTTAAATCAAATTGTCTTACTGAATTATTAATAGATTTTAATCTAATAATTCTGAAATCCTAATATTAATTCTGAATTAATTAATCAAATAATTCAATTAATCAATAAATTAATCTTTGCAGATAATTTATTTTCTTAATTAAATTATGACTTAATTAATTAATAGAGAATAAACTAATCTTGAGCAGCAACCATTCTTCTGAAAATCTTCTGAAAATTACTGTCAATTATGAATCATTCCACCACTTCAATGTTGACACTCGATGTACTGTCTGGTTCATGAGTGACTAACTTCCGTGACGTTTCTTCAAGCCTTGACCTTGATACTCTTGATTTTCTTCAAACTAAATCCTTGTAATTAATTGATACCCTGATGAGATCTCTGTCACTTGATTAAATCCACAATCTTGATTTATATCACTAAGGCTTGATCAATTTCTTGAGCTTCTTCCAGTGAATTAAGTCTTCAAGTCTGTAGATGAATAATGTTCCTTAACCCTTTGACAGATGTTACTTTGTGAGATCTCTTGACGATAGATCCACTATTTACTTATTACATTCTTATTTGAGTGAGTTAAATCCTCGAATATACAAATAGGCTATGCCATATACCTTTCAATCTCCCCCTATTTGCTTGTTAGACAATAACAACAAATACCTAGAGGATAACTCAACTAACAAATAAGAAAAAGATATAAACAGAAATGCAAAGTAAATAGCAGAAAAGTTCTGGATTATATTTAACATTTTCCAGATTCCAAAGAAATTTACAAGTGAATACAAGATAGATGTTCCTCTAGCCTGAACATATAACTACTGTTGGGTCCCAATGGTTTGTGGTGAAGGGGGGTTGAATACAAACGTTACCAAATAATCGAATAAAATGCGGAATAAAAAATGTGAAACAAAATTCAAGTTAAATAAAAATATTATTAAACTTGAAATGTGTTACAACAACTGTATCGATTACAAGGTATTAATCTCAAATTAATTATCACAAATCTAGAATAAATTCGACATGAACTTTTCTATTTTTGTAATAAAAAGATTCAAATGCTAAACGCAATTTGAGATTAAGTTCTAGGGATTTTAATCCGCTAGATTGATATACAAGAACAAGATAAAGATTTCTAGTGGATTAGATTTAACATTACAATCTAGAAATTATGATCTTGAATAAAGCAGATGAAGGATGTTATATTTTTCAGAGGCGGCTGCTCTTTTTTTCTTGTCTTCTTGATTGAGTTATGTTTTTAAAGAAAAGTCTTCTGCTTCTATTTATCAACAGCTGAGTTAATTGAATTGGAATGACAATCCTTTAAGCTTGTATGACTTTCGGTAGGACAAATTGAATGAACAGCAAGACAATCTGAATGCAACTAGCAAGACAATCAGAATGAACTAGCAAGACAATCACCCTCCTAGAGTAACTTCGGTGAGACAATCTAAAAATGGCCTAGCATGACAATCGGTTATGACAATCCTGATTGTCATGCTAGTTCATTTTCAATTGTCTTGCTGATTTAAAGCTTAAATTTAATCCAATTAAACTTCTGAAAATTCCTAAAATTCCTAGAATTAATTCAGAATTAATTAATCAATTAATTCAATTAATAAATAAATTATTCTTCGCAGATATAATTTATTTTCTTAATTAAATTAGATGACTCAATTAATTAATAGAGAATTAATTCTAGTCTTAGAGCAGCAACCATTCTTCTGCAAATCTTCTGAAAATCACTGAAAATTATGAATCAATTCCACCACTTCAACGTTGACACTCGATGTACTGTCTGGTTCATGAGTGGACTAACTTCCGTGACGTTTCTTCATGTCTTGACTCTGACACTTTGATTTTCTTCAGATTAAATTCCTTGTAATTAATTGATACTCTGACGAGATCTCTGTCACTTGATTAAATCCACGATCTTGACTTATATCCCTGAGGCATGATCAATTTCTTGAACTTCTTCCAGTGAATTAATTCCTCAAGTCTGTAGATGAACCTTGTCTCTGAATCCTTGACAGATATTACTTTGCGAGATCTCTCTGACGGTCGATCCACTATTTACTTATTACATTCTTATTTGAGTTGAGTTGAATCCTCGAATATACAAATAGGTCTATGACATATGACTTACAATCTCCCCCTATTTGTTTGTTAGACAATAACACACAAATACCTAGAGGATAACTCAACTAACAAATAAGAAAAGATATAAACATACAATGCAAAGTAAATAGCAGAAAAGTTCTGGATGACATTTAACATTTTCCAGATTCCAAGTAGATGTTCCTCTAGACTGAACATATCTTCAAGTAGTTCCATCTCATTTGTACAACCACATTTCCTGTTGAGAAGCCCATATCTCTTGCTTCTCCCCCTATGAGAATCAACTGATTAAAGAAGATCACCTTCGTTTTACCACCATCTCCCGTACAATAGGATCCGCAGATAAAAACCAATGGTACTCCCCTAACAGCTTCTTCCCTTACTAGGAAATCACCTTGTGTTTACCACCTCTCCCGTACAATAGGATCCGTAGTTAGAAACAACAATGGGTGGTGTAGTGTACATAGTAGGATCTTTTTCTTACTCCCTGCTATTTCTCCCCCTTAGTTGAGGAATCCTCCAAACTATTACTTAAGCTTCTATCTCCCCCTTAAAGAAGGAATGTATGCCGTCGTCTGAAGGAGTTCTCATATTTCACTTGGTTGGAAAAAGAAATAACAAGTAGTTTCTCTTTCTTCCTCACTGTGAGTGTGTGATTGTGTTTTAGTGTACCTCACATGTGTTTCACTCTTCTCTCCACTCGTGTTTACACTCATTCTCACAAGTGTATCACTCTTCTCATAGCTCCAAAAATCAGCTGTACCTGCAAGGGAAAATCACCTTAGCCATCCTTTAAGGAGGTCACAGGTGGTGCAATGGGAGTTCACAAATCCCCATCCTTGTTAAACTCGTCAGATGAATCTGAGTCATAATCTACAAGTTGCTAGTTTCCCTTTAGGGTTCCAGATTGAATTCTGGGAAGGTAAACAATGATCCAACGAATTTAGCATAAAGATCCAAGGTTCCCTTCTAATGTCTAGTGAAGACATTTCCTTGTGACTCATCAGGTAATATCTGAATCATTGTCAACAAGTTGCCGATCTGCACCTATGTCAGATCCACTATCCGCAGATGCATCCAGGGGATTTAAGCCTGGGGAGGGTAGACACTGACCACTGACATATGGCTTTTGGATCAGTATCCTCTCCTAACACCTGTAAAGGCAATTGGTCCACTAACGAACCTTGAACAATCGATCTGACCTTAAAATGGTCGAAACTCTTGTTTCCGTCAACTCATCCTTTGTGTGTGTAACCTCTCCTTGTGCATCAAGAATTGTTTATGTTTGAAGTGGTGGACACTACATCGGATACCTTGGCCGACAGGCAAAAATTCAATAGACTCACCCTGTTGAGAGAATGAATCTAGTAACTGTTTTGTGGCCTTTTCAGCACATTACATCTTTTTGAGAAGATGTATGGGGGCTAGCAGTTGTCTCGGTTAAATACTACTCATCTATGTATGAGACAGAGCCACTGGGTTGACTACAGAACCTTCCTTATGTGGTGCACTACGGCACTATCTCCCTCACGCTCATTCATACTATATTAGTGGTAATGAGAGTGTTGGTTGTTCTGTTATTTTTTTTGTGTTAGTCTTTACAGTCTGGGATAGACGTTGTGGGTTTTCAACCTCATGACTGTCAATGAAAGAAAGTCATTGGAGACTGAACCTGTAACACAGAACATATGGTAATAGAGAGAAAATGATTTACAATAGTGATTTCAAAAGATTTTACATGAAATAAGAAATCACTAATGTAGAAAGAAGTTTAATTTTTGTTTTTCAAAATGAATGAGTTTTTGAAAAACATTGATCACTTAGGGTAAAGTCTAAGTAATTCTCATTCATGTCAAAAGCTTACAAATATCTGCAACATAATGTTAACAAGATATCATTGACCGATACTTGTCAAGTACTTTATATACTAATTGTTATGTTGCATAATCAATATACCACTGCACATATAAAACAATATGATTGTGCTTAGTGATAAGAGAGTTATAAATATGACGACTCTACTTATTCATATAAAATTGTAACTGCAGTTAGAGTGCCATACCATATCCTTGACGATTGCTTGAGCAGTATACTAGTTCATACCAACCAAACAGGAGTACACTTGTACACATCTTACTAGAGTTCAATTCCAAGTGTAATGTGCAGCAGGTGCTTGATATGTCGTAATATTCCCAAGTCTCGTCACTGGTGCTATATGTTGGATACTGCTTCCTGATAATAACCTAGCACAATATGCAAAAATTTAACTGATAAATATCCAGCTTACAAACAGCCATATCCCTCAGATACACCTTTGCTGTTATCTCCAAAGGCAATCAGGGGGCCAGCTTTCTCAATCCACATTTGATAGCAGGGCTCTATCTCCGGTCATATGTCTTGATGATCCACTGTCAAGAATCCACACTACCGGTTACACCTGTATACTACCCTGCACTTCAAATGGATTAGACCTTCTTCGGAACCCAAACTTGGTTGGGCCCGGCATACTTGTAGAACTGTCCTTTGTCAGGCAAAACAACATTTTTAATTTTAATTGCCTCAACTTTCTCAATGACTGAACATTTGACCTTGTAAACAGCGTTAACAAATTTCTGTTTAAGCTTAGGCACAAATGTCTCCTTTCTAGCCTTAGAAGGACTAGCAGTCTTAGACCTATCATGCTTCTTGTTATTCACATGCTGACGAGGAGTAGTCTTATCATTAGACACATGCTTACCATTAAATAAGCATACATCATATTAAAAGCACAAGACATACAATTAGCAACACCACATGCTTTATGAGAGTGATTAACAGCAGGCAATTTATGCATGGTAGACATGGCATTATTGTTATCCAACTCATGTGTGTCTGAGTTAGTCTCAGTTGCTTTCACAACTTTGACTGGAACTTTCGACTCACTTGACTTGGAAACAATCTTCTCATAAGCATGATCCTCAGCACGTATTTCTTCTTGAATAACAGAAGAGGTCGCATCAAATGGTTCAGCAATTGATGCTTTATAGAGGGGTTCATCAACACCCTTAAGCACATGTGGTACTTCCCTCCCTTTAGCACAGACATGAGGAGGGGAGTTTATGCCTAATTCTCCAATAGCAGCATTGTAATCATATCCTATTCCAGATGTTTGATTAACAGCTTGCTTACTGTAGAACTCTTTAGCCTTCGAACAAGAATTGAAGTAGGCTCTAACCTTAGTCTCAAGACCGGTGATCTTGTCTTTGAGAATAGTTTCGAGTTTTCTATAACAGTCAACTCTATTCTCTAGAAAAGATACATGTTCTTTTAATTTGTCTTGATTAATGTGCACAAGTCTTAATTCATTGACCTCTTTCTCAAGGTCTGTGATCTGTAAACTTAACAGTTCATTATCACGACGTGCACAATCTAAGTTACCTCTTAGATGATAAACCATTTCAGCATCAGAAAGTTTTACCTCTATTCTTGACGATGAAGCTTTTCCATCAATAGCCATAAGAGCAAGATTTCCTTCATCTTCATCTTCACTGTCAGTATCATCCCAGCTTCTTCCCTTTGCCAGATAAGCCCTTTCAGAGTTCTTTCTTACTTGCTTTGGCTTCCTACATTCTGTGGCAAAGTGTCCCAACTCATTGCAGTTATAGCATCTAATGGTGCTTCGATCAACCATCCTGTTTGTACCCACCACTGCTGGTGTTAGAGGATGCTGAAGATCCACCTTCTGGAATTTGTTGTAGTTGGACTTGTACTTAAGCTTGGGATTCCTCCTGAATCTGACATGGGAGAATCTCTGACAATTTGGGCCATTGATTCATCTTCCAATTGCTCCAGCTCTTCCAAGGAATAAAAATCATCACTTGATTGATTTGTAAGTAGGAGGATCATATTCTGCTACTAACTCACTTTTCCTCACCCTTGGAAAACTGTACCATTCTTTCTAACTGTTGAGATTGTTGTTGGTTGTTGACCTTCAGCTACAAGTGCAGTAGATGTGCTGACCATTCTATCCTTCCCGTAGACTTCCTTCTGTGAATCTGCTCCAACTCATAGGTTTTTAACACTCCATAGAGCCTGTCCAAAGAAATCTCACTCAGATCTCTAGCTTCTCTAATGGCAGTGATGATTCTATGTTCAAGATGAGGCTGGCAGTGTTAAAAGGAACTTTTTGTTGACCTCCCTGATTGAATAATACTTTCCATTGATGTTCAGGTTGTTGATCAACGCATTGTACCTCTCAAACACTTCAGTAATTCCTTCTCCTGGATTTGATTTGAAATGTTCATATTCAGAGGTTAGGATTTCCAACTTGTTCTCCCTAACTTCCTCTGTGCCTTCATTAATCACCTCAATAGTTTCCCACATGTGTTTAGAATTTTTACAGTTCATCACATGTCTGTTCATCAAGGGATCAAGGGAATCAATTAATATTAATTGAAGGCTGGCATCCAAGGAGGCTTCTTCCTTCTCAGCAGGAGGTAAAATCTTCAGGCTCTTTTGGATAGGTTCTAGCTTCAGTAGTCACCACACCATCTATTATTACCTCCGGTTCAATAACCATCGGAGTTTTTATACCCTTCTTTAACATGTTTGAATATTTGGGATTTTGCAACTTGTAAAAATAATAGCATCTTCTTCTTCCACATGATATAATTCTCTTTATCAAATTGTGGAATTTTAACGGTTCCAACTTTATGTGAAGTCATTATGAATTTTTGAATAAATAAAAATTCAAGGAGTTGAAAATCACAAAAGTCTAGGATCTTGATTTGTTCGTTAATCAGAAGGCTCTGATACCAATTGTTGGGTCCCCAATGTGTTTGTAGAAGGGGGGGTTGAATACAAACGTTACCAAATAATCGAATAAATGCGGAATAAAAAAATGTGAAACAAAATTCAAGTTAAATAAAAATATTATTAAACTTGAAATGTGTTACAACAACTGTATCGATTACAAGGTATTAATCTCAAATTAATTATCACAAATCTAGAATAAATTCGACATGAACTTTTTCTATTTTTGTAATAAAAAGATTCAAATGCTAAACGCAATTTGAGATTAAGTTCTAGGGATTTTAATCCGCTAGATTGATATACAAGAACAAGATAAAGATTTCTAGTGGATTAGATTTAACATTACAATCTAGAAATTATGATCTTGAAATAAGCAGATGAAGAATTAATATTTTTCAGAGGCGGCTGCTCTTTGTTCTTGTCTTCTGCTGCGTTTGTTAAAATGAAAGTCTTCTGCTTCTATTTATAACAGCTGAGTTAATTGAATTGGAATGACAATCCTTTAAGCTTGTATGACTTTTGGTAGGACAATTGAATGAACTAGCAAGACAATCTGAATGAACTAGCAAGACAATCAGAATGAACTAGCAAGACAATCACCCCTCCTAGATGTAACTTTCGGTGTAGACAATCTAAAATTGGCCTAGCATGACAATCGGTATGACAATCCTGATTGTCATGCTAGTTCATTTTCAATTGTCTTTGCTGATTTAAAGCTTAAATTTAATCCAATTAAACTTCTGAAAATTCCTAAAATTCCTAGAATTAAATTCAGAATTAATTAATCAATTTAATTCAATTAATAAATAAATTATTCTTTCGCAGATATAATTTATTTTCTTAATTAAATTAGATGACTAATTAATTAATAGAGAATTAATTCTAGTCTTGAGCAGCAACCATTCTTCTGCAAATCTTCTGAAAATCACTGAAAATTATGAATCAATTCCACCACTTCAACGTTGACACTCGATGTACTGTCTGGTTCATGAGTGACTAACTTCCGTGACGTTTCTTCATGTCTTGACTCTGACACTTTGATTTTCTTCAGATTAAATTCCTTGTAATTAATTGATACTCTGACGAGATCTCTGTCACTTGATAAATCCACGATCTTGACTTATATCACTGAGGCATGATCAATTTCTTGAACTTCTTCCAGTGAATTAATTCCTCAAGTCTGTAGATGAACCTTGTCTCTGAATCCTTTGACATATATTACTTTGCGAGATCTCTCTGATGGTAGATCCACTATTTACTTATTACATTCTTATTTGAGTTGAGTTGAATCCTCGAATATACAAATAGGTCTATGACATATGACTTACAACTACATTAGACTATCTGATTCATAAAGCTCTAATCATATTACATTGAGTTATTGAGCTAATGATTTCAGTTGTCTTCTCTTCTGACTTCACCTTCTTCTAAATCTTGAAGCAACTCTTTGTCAAAGACACGATCCTTTTCTGAAGTGAAGCTTGTTGGTCTGACTGGTTGAACTCCAACTGACTTCAGCTTATTCTTGATGTGATTGTAACCTTTTAATATTCTTTTCACAATAGCTTGAATCAAATCAGCAGCTTGAGTCTTCAACATGGGAGTGAGTATCCAGCAGTTCTTAAATGATGTTCCATCCAGACCAGATGCCTTAGCTGAGTAGTCTTTAAGAGATGTGCATCTAGCTGACAGATTTGAAGACAATCAGACTTAAAGAATCTCACCTGATGAGGATTGTTGACCACTTGAGGACTAGCCCTGCTGGCAAACTCTTTAGCCTTTCTCGAAGAACTTCATTCAATTCTGAGCTTCTTTTTACCTTGTTGAGAAGAACCCAAGTCTCTGACAAAGAACGATTCTCAAACATATGAAGTGACACCTTGAAAGATCCTTCACTCTGACATATACAAAAATGCTCATCTCATTTATGGGATCTATCAAAAAGCAGCTGTGATCCTTGAGACTTCAGTCTTGATAGCATTCATTACATGTCATTGTTAGGATTTGAGATTTCCAGCTTGTCAAGAAGATGTAGGAACTGCCTATCATTGTTAGTGCTCAGCTGAGGCATATCAAGTACTCTCCTAGCTTCATCCCATTTTTCACCAATCTTCAGTCTGACATCTCTTCTCCTGTCTGAGCCTTAATGTCATGAAGACGTTGCTTTTGAAGAGTTTCTGTTCTTTGTATGTCTTTCCTCATATCAATGATCTGGGAGACCTTTTTGAGTTCAGCTTCTTTTCTTTTCATCTCTGACTGCTGCCTGCTGAAAACTCTTCTCAAAGATAGGATCCACTAAAGCTTCCTCTTTCCCAATCTCCAAAATCACTTTCCTCTTCAGCTTCAAATAAACCATCTTTATCTTCCAAGACTGGTTCAGTGGGAATGTCAAAAATGTCAAAGTCATCTTGTTCTCCACTGTAATAGACATCATCAGCCTTTCCTTTGTCCCCAGCAGAGGTATCTTTTTCTTTCCCCTTTCCACTACTCCCTTTCCACTACTCCCTTTCTTCTCCCCCTTAGTTGAGGGATCCTCTACTGATTTTCCCTTAGATCCTTCATGACCTCCATCACCTCCCGAGCCTGAGCCTCCACCAGACGGCCCTTCAAAGTAAGTCCTTCGTTCTTCATTGGGACAGTGAGAATTTTGATCATGTAGGTGCAGGTGCTTCATCCCTTCATTCAGATGTTCCATACCTGTCTCTATCTTCAGAATCTAGAGGAATCCAGTGAATGATTCATTTCAACCAAATCTTCAAGAGAAGTCATCCTTGTATGTAGAGAGCAGAAGTCAGAAATGTCATCAGCTGATAAAGTTGGAGTTTCCTGAATGGAATTGAGCTTTGGTGTGACAGTGTTCTTGAGATCTGAGATATCATTCCTTATGAGTGCCAGCTGATTGTTGACAGAGGTGGAAGAAGAAGACCGTTCAACCCACTTGTGCTTTGAATGCTTGAGCTTCAGCTTGGCTTTTAGCAAATTCTTCTTTTAGGAGCAGCAATTTGAGCTAACAGGTTTACAGTATCAGTGTCTGTGTGTGCTCTCACCTGAATTTCACTCGTGTTTGGTTCACTCACCTCACGTGCTTGTGTTTCTCTCAATATAATTGCTCGTGAGGAGTCTTCCTGTTGCTGTTCTTCTGTACCTGCAGTTAAAATCACCCTAGCCTCTTCAAGAGAGGTCAGTGGTGGTGCAATGGGAATTCGCGAGTCCCGATCCTCAGTCAAACCTATCATTTCATGTGAAATAGATGTCTGAATTGCTTCAGGGATAGATTGACCGAGTTGCCCTCCACTTTCTCCAGATAAATCTGCGAGTGGAGAATCCCTTGAGGGAGCCAGAGGTGTTTGATCTGGGAGAGGAGAAAATGACTCTATTAAGGGTGGCTGAGAGTCAGATTTTCCCTCAGAAGCATGTGACTGCTCTTCTGCCGTAATTATGGCAGGCACTGTAACAGACTCTATGTGCGCTCCTCGCTCTGTGTCCTGAGTATCATCTGTGGGTATGTATGGTTCCATTGTGAGTAATGGAATTGTGCTTGACTCAGTACAAGATGTCATGGCCCTATGGCAAATTTCAATAGAATCATCCTGTTGAGAGAATGTCTCTAGTAACTGTTCATTGGCCATTTCAAAGTCCATGTCCTGTTGGGGAGGACAAGGATGGGCTTTCAGATGCCTCAGTATAAGTTCTTCTTTTCTTTGGAGGAGGCAGAGCTGAGGGTTCACTCACATTTAACAATACACTACTTCCTATTAATCTTCTGGGTAACATTTTAGACAGTGGGGGAGAGGTTGAGATAGAATGTGACTCTGTGTTTGGCTCTATGACCTGGGATTGAAGCTGTGGTTCTACAACTTCATGGTCAGCCCTATTAACCACTGGGGGTCTTTCAACAGAAGTAGGAGTGGAGTGAGGGTGAGGAATTACTACCTGTAATGGAAGAACATCTGATGTTGGAGGAGCCTGGGTGGCTTGAACCACTGGAGGTTGAGGTTGTTGTTCATGACCGGGAAGATTGAAAATAGGTAAAGGAATATAGGTGGCCATGAAAGCAGATACAAGTACTGGAACTTGCATGAATTTGAAGGTTGTGTCTTGGCGGGGTGTAAATCTTTTTGCTTACCGGAGGGGGTTCGGTTACTGCGGAGTTAGCAAAAAGGGCTTTGTGCTCAGGTGTGAGAAGATGATCTGCTATAAGCATGAGAAAATGAGCATAGTAACATGATACCCTACGATTTGTAGAATAATCACGTAAAGCAGTAGTGAGACGTCTCAAGAGAATGGGAAAAAGTAGTTTGCCAAAATTGATCCTTTGATTGAAAACAACCGCAAGACCAATATACTACAGAGTGGAAGTGATGTTGTGAAAGTTGGATTTAGTGCAGTTGGCAAACACTTTAGAAAGTGTATCGAAGAAATATCCCATTCAGACACCAAATTGGATTTTGAAAGTTTGGTTAAATTGATCACCCCCTGATAGTGAATAGCATGGAAAAAGTTTGTGATATCATTTTCAGAGGGTAAATTACAGAAATTGTCCAATGGAAAATTTAACGCCTGATTGACTACTGTTTCATCAACCACATACTGTGTGTTTGCCACGGTGAATGAAAAAGATTTTGAATCATCGGCCACAGTAGAGGTTGTGCAAATCAGTCTAAGCAGATCGACATTTAAAATAACATTTGATTTAATAGCAGAGCTAACAATCGAATGGTCATTTAAAAATCTAATCCAAGGCTTAAATTTTTTCCACATCACATTTTTCCGGATTAAAATAACCAACCTGATTATGCGCGGACAATTTGGGAAATTGAGAGCCATTTAAAATAATAATAAGACACACACTTTCAGAATTTTAAGAATAATATTAAGAAAATTCGAATTAATTAAATTAATTTAATAATCGAATTAAATTACTTATAATCGAAAAATTTAGACAAAAATGTATCTCGTTAAAATTCCTTAACTCACAACGCAGATTTGAAAAGCCAAAAGACACAAAACAGAAATTAAAATTTAAATCAAAAAATACCCAAAATCAACAAACACAATGATTAAAAAAAATTTTGAAAAAATTTTGGCAGCACTCCTGTATGTATATATAGTAAGATATATCACAGGAGTGATGATTTAGATTGCTGAGTAAAGACTCGAGCAAGGAGAATCAAAGGCAGTTGAAATTGTTTTTGATCGAAGAGAGAGAAGAGAGAAAAAAAAACTGTTGAATTTTTTTTTTTGAAAAAACTGAAGAAAATGAACTGATGAATCTAAAAACACACACAAAAACATGTTAAGTAGTATAACTGGTATGATAATCGAATTGTCATACCGATTGTCACACCAGCTTAAAGACAGAAAAAAAAACCAAATAAAACAAAACAAATAAAAATAATAACTGGTATGACAATCTGATAGTCATACTGATTGTCATACCAGTACAAATAAACAATATAAATTCTGATATTAATTTTATTACTGTGCATGACAATCAATATCATAACCGATGTCTTGCCAGTTATAAAATTAATCAGATTTAAAAAAAAACAATCATTATTACTAAAATGACTTTCAGCAAGACAATTCAATTGTCTTGCCGATTGTCATTCTAGAATAAGAAAAAATAAGTATTAACAGATTTATATATACCTGTGTACTGAAATGATTTTCAGCAAGACAATTTTAATTGTCTTGCCGATTGTCATTCCAGTAGAAAGACTATATATTATTTACAGAATATATTAACAAATATGGAAAACTGAAGTAAAGTCTTATATTAATAGTAAAAATTCAGAAAATATTTACAAAAACAAAGACAATATTTCAGAATTAATTATTTTTATTTCAAAAATAGATTTCTGTTGAATTTTAGCAAATAAAATTCATAGAAAAATATTTTTAGAGAAAATAAAATATTCTGAGATATTTAAATTAACAAGGAGTAAATAAAAAGATAAGATAATAAAAATTCCATAGAAATAAGCAAGAAATATGATAAAATGATAAAACAAATTTGCAAATGAATTTTTCATTTATGAAAAATTCATTTGTAAATTCATTCAAGAACAGATCTCAGATATTAACTAAATTAATCACTAAAACTATTCAACATGCCCAATTTACCAACTAATCTGGTAAATGTGGATTCAAGTGGTTTAGTGAAAATATCTGCTATTTGTTCTTCTGTTGGAACAAAAATAGTTCAACAGTACCATTCATGACGTGCTCTCTAATAAAATGATACCTGATGTCAATGTGCTTTGTCCTCGAGTGCTGCACAGGGTTGTTGGTGATGGCTATTGCACTTGTATTGTCACATAAAATAGGAATTTTGTTCAATACAGAGCCATAGTCTCGTAGTTGGTTCCTAATCCACAAGATCTGAGCACAGCAGCTTCCAGCAGCAATATATTCAGCCTCGGCCGTTGAGTTGGAAACTGTTTGCTGTTTCTTGCTGTACCATGAGACTAGCCTGCTTCCTAGGAATTGACAACTTCCTGAGGTGCTTTTCCTATCAACAACACTTCCTGCGTAATCTGAATCTGTATATCCAACAAGGTTAAAACCAGATTCTTTAGGGTACCAAATACCTAGATTTGGTGTTCCCTTAAGATATCTTAAGATTCGTTTAACAGCAACGAGATGAATATCTCTAGGATCCGCTTGGAACCTTGCACATAAGCATGTAGCATACATAATATCTGGTCTACTTGCAGTAAGATAGAGTAACGAGCCAATCATACCTCTTGTAGCTTATGACATATACCTTAATGGAGTTTTCACATGGTCCAAGCTTGACAGCTGTAGTTGATGGAGTCCTTGCTGATGCAGAATCCTCTAGATTGTACTTTTTGAGGATGTTCCTTGAGATACTTGGACTGACAAATAAATGTTCCATCTAACCTTTGATTTACTTGTAATCCAAGAAAGAACTTCAGCTCTCCCATCATGCTCATTTCAAACTTGCTGTGCATTAACTTAGCAAATCTCTTACAGAGATTATCATTAGTAGACCCAAATATTATATCATCCACATAGACTTGGACTAATATAGTATCATTCTTATGTTTTTTAGAAAAGAGAGTTTTGTCTATGACACCTCTAATAAAGCTATTTTCAATAAGAAATTCAGAGAGAGTGTCATACCATTTTCTTGGAGACTGTTTTAGCCCATAGATAGCCTTGAAAAGAAAGAAGACAAAATCCAAATGATCTGGATCTTCAAAACCAGGAGGTTGCTCTACATATACCTCTTCATCCAGCTTTCCATTCAGAAAGGCGCTCTTGACATCCATTTGATAAACTTTAAAGTTTGAGAATGCTGCGAATGCCAGAAATATCCTGATGGCCTCAAGTCTAGCCACTGGAGCATAGGTTTCATCATAATCAATGCCTTCAGCTTGAGAATACCCTTTGCTACCAGTCTTGCCTTGTTTCTTGTAACCACACCATCTTCATCTAGTTTATTCCTGAATACCCACCTAGTACCAACAGCTTTCTTGTGTGTAGGTCTAGGTACAGTTTCCAGACTTGTTGACTTTCAAACTGATTGAGTTCATCTTGCATAGCAATCACCCAATCTGGATCAGTTAGTGCTTCTTCAATTTCTTAGGTTCCATCTCAGAAAGAAATCCTGAGAACAGACACTCATTTTGAGTAGCACGTCTAGTTCTGACTCCAACATCTGGATCACCAATAATCAACTCAAAAGGGTGAGCTTTATTCCAGACAGTCTGTCTTGGAAGATTTGATCTTGATGATTCGCCTTGAAATTCATTGTGATGTTGTGTCCTACTAGATGATCCTTCAGCATCTCCCCCTGAGTTGTTGCCATGTTGACTTGAAGATTCTCCGTCAGTAGCAGTGGTATCTCATTGTTGCCAAAGTTTCCATCACTATTACCTTGAGTATCATCAGATTAACAGGTTCTTCACCAGCAACAACCTCAGGTTCTTGACCATGTTCTGATTCTGAATCTGACATATCATCAAACTTCAGTTTCTCAGAAGGATCTTCAGTTTGGATACTAGGGAGTTTAGTGTCATCAAATGTAACATTGACACTTTCAGTTACTTTGTGTTGATCAATGATATACACTCTATGATCTTCTTCCATATCCAACAAAAATACCCTCATATGCCTTTGCCTCGAACTTACCACGACGATCATCTCCATCCTTGAGCACGAAGCATCTGGCACCAAATACATGAAAGTATTTGATAGAAGGTTTCTGTTCATTCAAAATCTCATAAGGAGTTTTCATGAAGTCTTTGTTGATTAGAGTTCGATTCTGAGTATAACATGCAGTATTGACAGCTTCAGCCCAAAAGTACATTGGAAGACCTGATTCACTTAACATCGTTCTTGCAGCTTCAATCAATGTACGATTCTTCCTTTCTACCACTCCATTTTGCTGAGGGGTTCTAGGAGCTGAAAATTGTCTGGTAATCCCTTTGTCTGTACAGAATCCATTGAGAAGTGCATTCTTGAATTCTGTCCATTATCTGACCTTATTGCTCTAACAGGGACGTTAGAATCTAACTCAATCATCTTGATATGATCAATCACAACTTGTGGTGTTTCATCCTTAGAGTGAAGAAATAAAACCCACGTATACTTGGAATAGTCATCAACTATCACAAGACAGTAACACTTCTTTGACATCGAAAGGACATTAACTGGTCCAAATAAATCCATGTGCAATAATTGCAGAACACCAGTTATGGAAGATGTGTCAGTGCCTTGTGACTTGCTTTCTTTGACTTTCCTTTCTGGCAAGCCTCACATAGTCCTTCTGGAGAGAATTCCAGCTGAGGCAGACCTCTTACCAATTCTTTTTACAAGAGAATTCATTGTTTTGAAATTGAGATGAGAAAGTCTCTTGTGCCATAGCCAACTCTCATCTGACGATGCCTTTGCATAGAAACAATTGACTTCAGATTGCTTCCAGAGTTCATGTCAGCTACGAACAGATTTCCTTTCCGGATTCCCATTAAGGAGGGTTTTTCACTTTTCTTGTGCAGAATCTGACACTTCAGCTTGTCGAATAAAACATTGTAGCCGTTGTCACAGAACTGACTAATGCTAAGCAGATTGTGTTCAAGTCCTTGCACAACATATACATTTTCAATGATAACATTTCCAGCTAGCAAACAGCCATATCCCTCCGTTAAACCTTTGCTGTTATCTCCAAAGGTAACCACTGGGCCAGCTTTCTCAACCACATTTGATAGCAGGGCTCTATCTCCGGTCATATGTCTTGACGATCCGCTGTCAAGAATCCACACTACCGGTTGTACCTGTTTAATGCCCTGCAATACAAATGGATTAGACCTTCTTCGGAACCCAAGCTTGGCTGGGTCCGGCATACTTGTAAAATTGGCCTTTATCAGGCAAAACAACATTCTTAATTTAATATTCTCAACGTTCTCAATGACTGAACATTTGACCTTGTGAACAGCCTTGACAAATTTCTGTTTAGGCTTAGGCACAAATGTCTCCTTTCTAGCTTTAGGAGGACTAGCAGTCTTAGACCTATCATGCTTTCTATTATTCACATGCTGACGAGGAGTAGTCTTATCATTAGAAACATGCTTACCATTAAAATAAGCAAACATCAGATTAAAAGCACAAGACATACAATCAGGAACACCACATGCTTTATGAGAAGGATTAACAATAGGCAACTTATGCATGGTAGACATGGCATTTGTGTTATCCAACTCATGTGTGTCTGAGTTAGTCTCAGTTGCTTTCACAACCTTGACTGGAACTTTTGACACACTTGACTTGGAGACAGCTTTTCATTAGCATTATCTTCAGCACGGATTTCTTCTTGAATAATAAAAGAGGTCTCATCAAATGGTTCAGCAATTGATTCTTTATAGAGGGGTTCATCAACACCCTTAAGCACATGTGGTACTTCCCTGCCTTTAGCACAGACATGAGGAGGGGAGTTTATGCCTAATTTTCCAATAGCAGCATTGTAATCATAACCTACCAGATGTGATTAACAGCTTGCTTATTGTAAAACTCTTTGGACTTCGAACAAGAATTAAAGTAAGCTTTAACCTTAGCCTCAAGACCGGTGATCTTGTCTTTGAGAATAGTTTCAAGTTGTCTATAACAGTCAACTCTATTCTCTAGAAAAGATACTTGTCTTTTAATTTATCTTGATTAATGTGCACAAGTCTTAATTCATTGACCTCTTTCTCAAGGTCTTTGATTTGTTGATTTAACAATTATCACGACGAGCACAATCTAAGGAACCTCCTAGATGATAAACTAATTCAGCATCAGTAAATTTTACCTCTTTTCTTGACGATGAGGTGCTTGCATCACTAGCCATGAGAGCAAGATTCCCAACTTCTTCATCTTCACTGTCAGTATCATCCCAGCTTCTTCCCTTTGCCAGGTAAGCCCTTTCAGATTTACTCTTCTGATTAGAATCGTAAGAGTTCTTCCTAGCTTGTTTTGGCTTCCTGCATTCTGTGGCAAAGTGTCCCAACTCATTACAGTTGAAGCATCGAATGGTGCTTCGATCAACCATCCCTGTTTTATACCCACCACTGCTGGTGTTAGAGGATGAAGATCCACCTTTCTGGAATCTGTTGTAGTTGGACTTGTACTTGAACTTGGGATTCCTTTTGAATCTGACATTTGAGAATCTCTTGACAATCAGGGCCATTGACTCATCCTCCAATTGCTCCAGTTCTTCCAAGGAATAATAATCATCTCCTGATTGATTTGTAGTAGGAGAATCAAATTCTGCTACTATCACATTATCTTCAACCTTGGAAGACTGTACCATTCTTTCTGACTGTTGAGATTGTTGTTGATATTGTGGTTGTTGTTGTTGTTCATCAGCTACTAGAGCAGTAGACGTGCTGACCACTCTTCCTTTCCCGTAAACTTCCTTCTGCTGAATCTGCTCCAACTCATAAGTCTTTAACACACCATAGAGCCTTTCCAAAGAAATCTCACTCAGATCTCTTGCTTCTCTTATGGCAGTGATTCTATGTTCGAGATGAGTTGGCAGTGTTAAAAGGAACTTTTTGTTGACCTCCCTGATGGAATAGTATTTACCATTAATGTTCAGGTTGTTGATCAATGCATTGTACCTCTCAAACACTTCAGTGATTCCTTCCCTGGATTGGATTTAAAGTATTCATACTCAGAGGTTAGGATTTCTAGTTTGTTCTCCCTAACTTCCTCTGTGCCTTCATTAATAATCTCAATAGTTTCCCAGATATGTTTGGAATCTTTACAATTCATCACATGTCTATTCATCAGGGATTAAGGGAATCTACTAAGATTAATTGAAGGCTAGCATCCAGGGAGGCTTCTTCTATTTCAGCAGGAGAGAAGTCCTCAGGATCCTTCACATAAGTTCTCGCTTTGGTGATCACCACATCATTTTCTATTACCTCTGGTTCAATAACCATAGGAATTTTTGGACCCTTCTTAACACTTGCAAATATTTGGGATTAGCAACCTGTAAAAACAGTAGCATCTTCTTCCCACATAACATAATTTTCTTTATCGAAAAGTGGAATTTTAACGGTTCCAACTTTTTGTGTAGTCATTATGAATTTTTGAGTGAATAAAAAATTCAAGAAGTGAAAGAAACACAAAAGTCTAGGATCTAGATTTGTACGTTAATCAGAAGGCTCTGATACCAATTGTTAGGTCCCAATTTGTTTGTAGAAGGGGGGTTGAATGCAAACAATACCGTTTAATCGAATAAAATGCGGAATAAAAAGTGAAACAAAATTCAAGTTAAATAAAACTTTTATTAAACTTGAAAGGTGTTACAACTACGGTATCGGTTACAAGGGATTAATCTCAAATCAATTATTACAAATCTAGAATAAATTCGACATGAACTTTTTCTATTTTTGCAATTAAAAGATCAAATGCTAAATGCGATTTGAGATTAAGTTCTAGGGATTTTAATCCGCTAGATTGATACACAGAAAACAAGATAAAGATTTCTAGTTGATTGGATTTAACTTTACAATCTAGAAATTTAATCTTGAAGAAAAGCAGATGAAAAATGAAAATGTTTTGCCTTTGTTTCTGCTGTGTTCTTGACTTTGTGTTCTGTATGAATGATGCATGAATGTCTTCTGCTGCTCTTTTAATCCAACAGTCGAGTAGAATGTACTGGCATGACAATCTTTTGAGCTGGCAAGACAATCAGAATGAACTAGCAAGACTTTCGGTATGACTATCAATTGTCATACCGATTGTCATAGTAGTTCAAAATCAGATTGTCTAACTGAATTAATAAAAGATTTTAATGTAATAAAAAATCTGATAAGACAATCCTTTTGAATTAGCATGACTTTCGGTATGACTATTGATTGTCATACCGATTGTCATACTAATACAATCAGTTGCCTTTTGAATTAATAACAGATTTTAAATCAATTAAAATTCTGAAAAACCTTAATATTAATTCTGAATTAATTAATCAATTAATTCAATTAATAAAATAAATTAATCTTTGCAGATATAATTTATTCTATTAATTAAATTATATGACTTAATTAATTAATAGAGAGTTAATACTAATCTTGAGCAGCATCCATTCTCCTGTAAAACTTCTGAAAATCACTGAAATATATGAATCAATTCCACCACTTCAACGTTGACACTCGATGTACTGTCTGGTTCATGAGTGACTAACTTCCGTGATGTTTCTTCACGTCTTGACTTTGATTTTCTTCAGACTAAATCCTTGTAATTAATTGATACCCTGACGAGATCTCTGTCACTTGATTAAATCCACAATCTTGATTTATATCACTGAGGCTTGATCAATTTCTTGAGCTTCTTCCAGTGAATTAAGTCTTCAAGTCTGTAGATGAATAATGTTTCTTAACCCTTTGACAGATGTTACTTTGTGAGATCTCTCTGACGATAGATCCACTATTTACTTATTACATTCTTATTTGAGTTGAGTTAAATCCTCGAATATATAAATAGGCTATGCTATATGCCTTTCAATAGCTAAGGAATTTTAGTTTCTTATAAAATTTACGGTTCAGGAATTGAATCTTTCTACAAAGAGATATAACATTTTTAGTGAACGGTACATGAAAAATTCTGATGCTAATAACTACTGTAATATCCCATATTTTCAAATATTATTATTATAATTATTTGGAATTATTTATGTGATTTTACGTGAATTTTGGTGAATTATCTGATAAGTGGAATTGATGTTTGGATGTTTATATGTGATATTATTTGAGTATTTGAATTATTATATGTCCAGAATAAAATATAGATTGTGATATTTTTCTGGTAATTTTTGGACTGTTAGATTATTTTATATTAATTTATGAATTATTATTTTCTGAATAATTACCAAAATTATTTTATAAAGCCAAGAATCGTCCGACTTCAACCGTTTTTTGCGTTTTTACAACCCGAAACTCTTCCGAAAACTCCTTCCTAACCTAATCTGGTAATTCCGGACATTTTCCGTGTTTTGACTTTTTCAATTCGGATTACGGTTTGACCCGTGCGCGGCCCGGCGCAATATTTCGATACAATAGTTATTTCGGTAATCAATAAAACCCGTATTCTCGAGAGACGGGATATTTTTATATTATTCTCGTATATAGTGTTTTATAAAAAGCTCGGTTTTGATAATTATCCAATTTTGGTATTGAATCGGATCGTTATTGCAGTTACTTAGCGGCTAAGCAACTAATTTAATGATCCAAAACGATCCAAAACGATCCAGAACGATCCAATATTCCATAAATAAATAGCCTATTTCTTATTTCGTTTATTCCGTTTATTCATTTGCAACCAGTTAAAACACCGTAAATACAGAGAAAAACCCGAGAAAACCGATACGTTCCCGAGAATCAAACACACAACGAAGGCGTTATCGAACTCCGATTCGGGCGTGCAGCATATCAAACGAAGCTCTCGAAATCTTCTTTCTGAATCAATCATCAGTTTCTGCCCAGAAATCACAGTAATTTTCTTATTTATTTATTATATTCGAATTATTTGATAATTAAATTACGAATTTTTGTTCTTGATGTTGTTGATGTGATTTGATGCTTCCATGTTGTAGAGCATGTTTTTCTGGTCAATTTGGTATATATATGTCAAAATAGAGTTCAATATCATATAGAAATTAAGGTTTGATTTTCTGGAAATTTCTTGAATATGTGTTCTTGGTGTTCTTGGAGAATTCTGAAAATCAAAGTCAATTTTGAAGGTGTTATTGAACACCAAATTACAAGTATGAGTAACTGTTTTGAAGCTCTCAACATCCTCTTTCTTATTTGATCATCAAAATTATTAGAGGATTGGTAATTTACAAAATCGATTTTTAGGGTTTATATACGAATTTTGGGTGTTTTTTGATTTAATGACTGTTGACTGTTTTTGATGATATGATCATGTTCTTCGTGATTATTAGAAGCGTTTTGTGTATAATCATGGTTGTTTCAGTTCAGAATGTTCAGAATAGTATAGACCGAATTTCCGGTTCCTGCCATTTTTTTATTTTAATTTTCTGGATTTATCAATGATTGTCTGCATATCCTGATGTTGTGGATAGATTGTACGAGTTGTAAGGGTCATTTTGACGTATAGAACGTCGAAGATGGTTAAGAAACTGTGGAATTCGTTGTTGGCCGGAAAAGCTCGGCCTTGCCGGCTTTAATGGCGGTCACCGGAAACTGGGGAACACCGGTGGTGTTCTTCGTTCTTCCCCAACCCGAAACCTGACCCGGTTTCAACCCGATTGAAACCCGTGTTTGATCTTCTTAAACCCTAACCCCTAATTTCATTTCTGTTTTCCAGATTTTTGTATTTAAAATAATTTAAAAATCCTAATTTTAATTTCTAAAATTCATTTTTATTTAAAAATCATTATTTTAATTCTGAAAATTTATTTTTAATTCAAAATAAATCCAAATTATTTAGTTAATTAATTTTAGATGATAATTAATTATTTAATTAGTCAATTAATTTAAATATTAATTGATTAATTAATTTAATTAGTTATTAATTAATTTTAATTGATTATTTAATTAGATTAATTATTTATTATTGATTTAAAAATTCCGAAAAATAGTTTCGAGCTTTAAAATATTATTTTAATTATTTTCCAGGCTCGATAATTTTTATAAAATTATTTTCGAGTGTTCGAGCCCTATTATTTTATTATTAAATGATTCGGAGGTCGTTTTTATTCCGAAAAATGTTCAAAATTCATAATAAATAAATCGTGTCGTCTGTTTAATACGAAACGAACGCGTACACACTCAGAAAAATATTCCGCTTTCATGAAAAATACTTTCGAGACCCAAAATCCTTTTGTTTCGAAAGGGTCGTTTGTTTTACAAGTTATTCTGAGTCGATTATTGATCGAAAAAATCATATTTTTGACCTGATTTCAGTTTTAAACATATCGAGTCGACCCTTTTGACGAACTGAGTCATATGTGATATGAATTAAGTGATATATGAGTTATGTGTGTTATGTGAATTAGGTGTGTATGTGGATCAAGGGTCCTATGTTTGTCTGTTATATTTATGTGAGGGTCATAAGAATCTTGTGTTGGACTGTTTCTTTTATGTGCGGGTTATCGTATGGGTAGATGATAGGCTTTTAACGCGTAGTTCGTCGAGTGGTTATCGTTTAGACGATTAAAGTTCTATATTTTAATTATAGATGCGGATCTCTCAAGTCGATCAGGACCAGATGGAATGGGTAAAGAGTAGAGTTGAATAGTATGGAATCTTGGGTTGCAGCACTGCATGAGCAGACCAAATGATTTGTTGAATAAGACGGTAATGTTTTGAGGCAGAATGTCAGAATAGATGCGTCTTTGCGAGTGGGACTAACTGCTAAAACCCAAAGGCAAGTACATTAACCTCACTTATCATTCAAGTGACGTTTATTTCGATTCATATTATGCAAGTACCCCTGATTTCACTTATTGTTCAAGTGATATTTATTTTAAATCTTTTGATACAAGTATTGCTTTCCCTATTCTCAGTTTAGAATCGATAAATGTTTTACATATCGCTAATTAAATAATTCTGTTTATGCAAGTATTCTTCCGCTATTCTATATTCAAAGTAGCTAAGTGATTTTACTTATCCAATTATCGGATTTACAAATATTTTGGATTTTGAGAAAAGTGATTTGGTTGCGAATATTCCTACCCAAGAATTGGGGGAATAAAATTATTTCGGGTGTCGAGTATCATGACCCCATTTCAATAAAAGGTTTTAAGATTGGATCATAATTGCGTAAGTGACCGGGACGGACGGTCCAGCGGAGGGCTATTTCTAAGTGCCATATGAAATATTATGACACCATTTTGCCACAGGCTAGTTATGCCTTTTATTTGAGTACTAGTGATTTTGGGGTCACGTTTCTACGAATCATGACCTTGTGCTATCACACGGGCTGATCAGCATGTGATAGTACGTCCGTCGGAGAATGATCATAATCTAAATTATCATATCATTTTTGATATTCATAGAATAAATGATTTATCAACTGTTTCTGTTTTGGAATAATGGTAAAGTGCGGTTTTGATTCAGATTGTGATTTATGCTGATACTTACGTTGTTGTTAAATATCAAGGTGGTATTAGTATAGATGAATGATGTGACTTCATATGGAATGTTTGAGCATCAAAGTTCGTATTGATATCTAATTTGATATGACAGCAAAATAAGTATTAATTTCCAGAGTTCGGTTTTGAATAAAGTTTATGATTCAATCCATAATCATTGTTTCATGTTATTGTTGTTTACGATATTTCCGTAAACACTATTTTACGAGCTTTGCTCTCGTCAAGATTCAAAGTATTGCTGAAGCATTTCGCTCAAAAATATCAAAATGGTTTTGAATATATTAAGGAATTAAATCTGGGATTCCTCAACTAAGGTTTTATGATTCAGCAATTATGATTTTAAATGTGTTGCTCTGATGCAGATGTCGGTTTTATATCAACGACCCTATATTTACTATAATGATCTTGCTGAGCATTCTTCCGCTCATACTTGCCTTTTTTTAAATTTTAACCTCCAGTGAGGATTAGCTTGCGTTGTTTAGCTGCATAATTCGAGGAAGCATAGAAGAAGCTTTTCGGAAGGTGGTTGGTCCAGGGTTGCGGACTAGTGTAAGTTTTATTGTGTAAAGTTGTTTATATTATATATATTATAATTGTGTATTTTATAGTTGGGCCTAGTATACTTCTTTTCGAAGTTATACTAGCGGGTTAAGTTTTGAGATTGAGAATTGTTGTAAAGAAATGTAAAAGAAAGTGAAAAATTTATTGATGGAATTTGGATATCTTTTCTAGAACTGTAACCTTAAAAGATCTTGGAGTAGTTAGGGGTCATTATACTAATTATCTTCCGCTGGCATTTATTTATGATTAAACAGGTTAATTTGGATTGAGGTTTCATAGTGACGACCAAATCCTCTGACCCCGATTTGGGGCGTACAGGTTGGTATCAGAGCTGAGGTTATAGTAAACTAGAAACGAGTGTGTAGGAGTGTGTATAGCTATGTGAGGATGTTTGAGCTCATATCGAGTTCCTGTTGGACTATTGGATATAGTACCAACGAATAAGTTATAAGGCGTATTCGTTTGAGATGGTTGCTGAGCTGGATGGAACTCCTGGCAGTTGCAAAACTTCTATTGTGGAACCTTTCGAGGCTACTACGTTTTGATGACGATGAAGATTATCGATACCTTTGGAACGTGAAGGTCTAGAATCGGACGACAAGTCACAGAAGAATTCAGATAGAAGATAAATATTAAGACTTTGGCAATACCTTTTCTTGCTATAATTTCTTTTGACCTCTCTCAAAAGAGGTATTTGTTAGAGGATATATTCCCTAACACTCGTTTAATCATTTTGTTACAGAATCTTGTTTTCTTGATTTCATTTTCTTCAGAAATATCAGCTTTGAAATCTTTTCATTTTTATTCATTTGATTTTGGATTCCTTTGATATTTTTATTCTGACTGAGATGAACAACTCTAACTATAGGGGACATAAGGTATACCTGTCTGTGTGATAGGAGTTGGATGGGACGCCATCACTTGTGAGTATTGTGAATACATGAAGGTTAACAACCTTTAGTAGTGTCTAATTTGGGCACGCAATACCAAGTTCGTTTGATCATATTGATCTCTCAGTTATTATTTCATTTCAACAATACTTTTTCTCCATTCAGATTCTATCCTGTTATGATATGAAATTCTTTTCTTTTCTATGATTTTATCATCCAAATATTCGAAGGTATGCCAATCAAGTTAAGTTGAGTATTCTGGTCAAGTCAAGTAAGGCGGTGTGATGGAAAGTTGGTTAGAAAACCCTTAGTGTTTTCTTCTGCTATTCCGAGGACGGAATCCTTATAAGGGGGGTAGATTGTAATATCCCATATTTTCAAATATTTATATAATTATTTGGAATTATTTATGTGATTTTACGTGAATTTTGGTGAATTATCTGATAAGTGGAATTGATGTTTGGATGTTTATGTGATATTATTTGAGTATTTGAATTATTATATGTCCAGAATAAAATATAGATAATTGTGATATTTTTCTGGTAATTTTTGGACTGTTAGATTATTTTATATTAATTTATGAATTATTAATTATTTTCTGAATAATTACCAAATTATTTTATAAAGCCGGGAATCGTCCGACTTCAACCGTTTTTGCGTTTTTACAACCCGAAACTCTTCCGAAAACTCCTTCCTAACCTAATCTGGTAATTCCGGACATTTTCCGTGTTTTGACTTTTTCAAT
Organism: Apium graveolens; assembly: GCF_009905375.1. Classification (NCBI taxonomy): domain Eukaryota; kingdom Viridiplantae; phylum Streptophyta; class Magnoliopsida; order Apiales; family Apiaceae; genus Apium; species Apium graveolens. The sequence goes on from NW_027421425.1 coordinate 27,495, forward strand.
TCGGATTACGGTTTGACCCGTGCGCGGCCCGGCGCAATTTTTCGATACATAGTTATTTCGGTAATCAATAAAACCCGTATTCTCGAGAGACGGGATATTTTTAATTATTCCGTATATAGTGTTTTAAAAAGCTCGGTTTTGATAATTATCCAATTTTGGTATTGAATCGGATCGTTATTGCAGTTACTTAGCGGCTAAGCAACTAATTTAATGATCCAAACGATCCAGAACGATCCAGAACGATCCAATATTCCATAAATATAAATAGCCTATTTCTTATTTCGTTTATTCCGTTTATTCATTTGCAACCAGTTAAAACACCGTAAATACAGAGAAAAACCCGAAAAAACCGATACGTTCCCGAGAATCAACACACGAACGAAGGCGTTATCGAACTCCGATTCGGGCGTGCAGCATATCAAAACGAAGCTCTCGAAATCTTCTTTCTGAATCAATCATCAGTTTCTGCCCAGAAATCACAGTAATTTTCTTATTTATTTATTTTTATATTCGAATTATTTGATAATTAAATTACGAATTTTTGTTCTTGATGTTGTTGATGTGATTTGATGCTTCCATGTTGTAGAGCATGTTTTTCTGGTCAATTTGGATATTTATGTCAAAAATAGAGTTCAATATCATATAGAAATTAAGGTTTGATTTTCTGGAAATTTCTTGAATATGTGTTCTTGGTGTTCTTGGAGAATTCTGAAAATCAAAGTCAATTTTGAGGTGTTATGACACCAAATTACAAGTATGAGTAACTGTTTGAAGCTCTCAACATCCTCTTTCTTATTTGATCATCAAATTATTAGAGGATTGGTATTTACAAATCGATTTTTAGGGTTTATATACGAATTTTGGGTGTTTTTGATTTGACTGTTGACTGTTTTTGATGATATGATCATGTCTTCGTGATTATTAGAAGCTTTTGTGTATAAATCATGGTTGTTTCAGTTCAGAATGTTCAGAAAGTAGAGACCGAATTTCCGGTTCCTGCCATTTTTTTATTTTAATTTTCTGGATTTATCAATGATTGTCTGCATATCCTGATGTTGTGGATAGATTGTACGAGTTGTAAGGGTCATTTGACGTATAGAACGTCGAAGATGGTTAAGAAACTGTGGAATTCGTTGTTGGCCGAAAAGCTCGCCTTGCCGGCTTTAATGGCGGTCACCGGAAACTGGGGAACACCGGTGGTGTTCTTCGTTCTTCCCCAACCCGAAACCTGACCCGGTTTCAACCCGATTGAAACCCGTGTTTGATCTTCTTAAACCCTAACCCCTAATTTCATTTCTGTTTTCCAGATTTTTGTATTTAAATAATTTAAAAATCCTAATTTTAATTTCTAAAAATTCATTTTTATTTAAAAATCATTATTTTAATTCTGAAAATTTATTTTTAATTCAAAAATAAATCCAAATTATTTAGTTAATTAATTTTAGATGATAATTAATTATTTAATTAGTCAATTAATTTAAATATTAATTGATTAATTAATTTAATTAGTTATTAATTAATTTTAATTGATTATTAATTAGATTAATTATTTATTATTGATTTTAAAATTCCGAAAAATAGTTTCGAGCTTAAAATATTATTTTAAATTATTTTCCAGGCTCGATAATTTTATAAAATTATTTTCGAGTGTTCGAGCCCTATTATTTTATTATTAAATGATTCGGAGATCGTTTTTATTCCGAAAAATGTTCAAAATTCATAATAATAAATCGTTCGTCTGTTTAATACGAAACGAACGCGTACAGACTCAGAAAAATATTCCGCTTTCATTAAAAATACTTTCGAGACCCAAATCCTTTTTGTTTCGAAAGGTCGTTTGTTTTACAAGTTATTCTGAGTCGATTATTGATCGAAAAATCATATTTTGACCTGATTTCAGTTTTAACATATCGAGTCGACCCTTTTGACGAACTGAGTCATATGTGATATGAATTAAGTGATATATGTTATGTGCTTATGTGTTATGTGAATTAGGTGTGTATGTGGATCAAGGGTCCTATGTTTGTCTGTTATATTTATGTGAGGGTCAAAGAATCTTGTGTTGGACTGTTTCTTTATGTGCGGGTTATCGTATGGGTAGATGATAGGCTTTTAATGCGTATTTCGTCGAGTGGTTATCGTTTAGACGATTAAAGTTCTATATTTAATTATAGATGCGGATCTCTCAAGTCGATCAGGACCAGATGGAATGGGTAAAGAGTAGAGTGAATAGTATGAATCTTGGTTGCAGCACTGCATGACAGCAGACCAATGATTTGTTGAATAAAGACGGTAATGTTTTGAGGCAGAATGTCAGAATAGATGCGTCTTTGCGAGTGGGACTAACTGCTAAAACCCAAAGGCAAGTACATTAACCTCACTTATCATTCAAGTGACGTTTATTTCGATTCATATTATGCAAGTACCCCTGATTTCACTTATTGTTCAAGTGATATTTATTTTAAATCTTTTGATGCAAGTATTGCTTTCCCTATTCTCAGTTTAGAATCGATAAATGTTTTACATATCGCTAAATTAAATAATTCTGTTTATGCAAGTATTCTTCCGCTATTCTATATTCAAAGTAGCTAAGTGATTTTACTTATCCAATTATCGGATTTACAAATATTTTGGATTTTGAGAAAAGTGATTTGGTTGCGAATATTCCTACCCAAGAATTGGGGGAATAAAATTATTTCGGGTGTCGAGTATCATGACCCCATTTCAATAAAAGGTTTTAAGATTGGATCATAATTGCGTAAGTGACCGGGACGGACGGTCCAGCGGAGGGCTATTTCTAAGTGCCATATGAAATATTATGACACCATTTTGCCACAGGCTAGTTATGCCTTTTATTTGAGTACTAGTGATTTTGGGGTCACGTTTCTACGAATCATGACCTTGTGCTATCACACGGGCTGATCAGCATGTGATAGTACGTCCGTCGGAGAATGATCATAATCTAAATTATCATATCATTTTTGATATTCATAGAATAAATGATTTATCAACTGTTTCTGTTTTGGAATAATGGTAAAGTGCGGTTTTGATTCAGATTGTGATTTATGCTGATACTTACGTTGTTGTTAAATATCAAAGGTGGTATTAGTATAGATGAATGATGTTGACTTCAGTATGGAATGTTGTGAGCATCAAAGTTCGTATTGATATCTAATTTGATATGACAGCAAAATAAGTATTAATTTCCAGAGTTCGGTTTTGAATAAAGTTTATGATTCAATCCATAATCATTGTTTCATGTTATTGTTGTTTACGATATTTCCGTAAACACTATTTTACGAGCTTTGCTCTCGTCAAGATTCAAAGTATTGCTGAAGCATTTCGCTCAAAAATATCAAAATGGTTTTGAATATAATTAAGGAATTAAATCTGGGATTCCTCAACTAAGGTTTTATGATTCAGCATTATGATTTTAAATGTGTTGCTCTGATGCAGATGCTGTCGGTTTTATATCAAACGACCCTATATTTACTATAATGATCTTGCTGAGCATTTCTTCCGCTCATACTTGCCTGTTTTTAAATTTTAACCTCCAGTGAGGATTAGCTTGCGTGTTTAGCTGCGTAATTCGAGGAAGCATAGAAGAAGCTTTTCGAAGGTGGTTGGTCCAGGGTTGCGGACTAGTGTAAGTTTTATTGTGTAAAGTTGTTTATATTATATTATATTATAATTGTGTATTTTATAGTTGGGCCTAGTATACTTCTTTTCGAAGTTATACTAGGGGTTAAGTTTTGAGATTGAGAATTGTTGTAAAGAAATGTAAAAGAAAGTGAAAAATTTATTGATGGAATTTGGATATCTTGTTTCTAGAACTGTAACCTTAAAAGATCTTGGAGTAGTTAGGGGTCATTTATGCTAATTATCTTCCGCTGGCATTTATTATTGATTAAACAGGTTAATTTGGATTGAGGTTTCATAGTGACGACCAAATCCCTGACCCCGGATTTGGGGGCGTTACAGGTTGGTATCAGAGCTGAGGTTATAGTAAACTAGAAACGAGAGTGTGTAGGAGTGTGTATAGCTATGTGAGGTGTTTGAGCTCATATCGAGTTCCTGTTGGACTATTGGATATAGTACCAACGAATAAGTTAAGATAAGGCGTATTCGTTTGAGATGGTTGTGCTGAGCTGGATGGAACTCCTGGCAGTTGCAAAACTTCTATTGTGGAACCTTTCGAGGCTACTACGTTTTGATGACGATGAAGATTATCGATACCTTTGGAACGTGAAGAAGTGTCTAGAATCGGACGATAAGTCAACAGAAGAATTCAGATAGAAGATAAATATTAAGACTTTGGCAATACCTTTTCTTGCTATAATTTCTTTTGACCTCTCTCAAAAGAGGTATTTGTTAGAGGATATATTCCCTAACACTCGTTTAATCATTTTGTTACAGAATCTTGTTTTCTTGATTTCATTTTCTTCAGAAATATCAGCTTTGAAATCTTTTCATTTTTATTCATTTGATTTTGGATTCCTTTGATATTTTTATTCTGACTGAGATGAACAACCCTAACTATAGGGGACACAAGGTATACCTCTGTGTGATAGGAGTTGGATGGGACGCCATCACTTGTGAGTATTGTGAATACATGAAGGTTAACAACCTTTAGTAGTGTCTTAATTTGGGCACGCAATACCAAGTTCGTTTGATCATATTGATCTCTCAGTTATTATTTCATTTCAACAATACTTTTTCTCCAATTCAGATTCTATCCTGTTATGATATGAAATTCTTTTCTTTTCTATGATTTTATCATTCCAAATATTCGAAGGTATGCCAATCAAGTTAAGTTGAGTATCCTGGTCAAGTCAAAGTAAGGCGGTGTGATGGAAAGTTGGTTAGAAAACCCTTAGTGTTTTCTTCTGCTGATTCCGAGGACGGAATCCTTATAAGGGGGGTAGATTGTAATATCCCATATTTTCAAATATTATTATTATAATTATTTGGAATTATTTATGTGATTTTACGTGAATTTTGGTGAATTATCTGATAAGTGGAATTGATGTTTGGATGTTTATATGTGATATTTTGAGTATTTGAATTATTATATGTCCAGAATAAAATATAGATAATTGTGATATTTTCTGGTAATTTTTGGACTGTTAGATTATTTTATATTAATTTATGAATTATTAATTATTTTCTGAATAATTACCAAAATTATTTTATAAAGCCGGGAATCGTCCGACTTCAACGTTTTTGCGTTTTTACAACCCGAAACTCTTCCGAAAACTCCTTCCTAACCTAATCTGGTAATTCCGGACATTTTCCGTGTTTTGACTTTTTCAATTCGGATTACGGTTTGACCCGTGCGCGGCCCGGCGCAATATTTTCGATACAATAGTTATTTCGGTAATCAATAAAACCCGTATTCTCGAGAGACGGGATATTTTATATTATTCTCGTATATAGTTTTATAAAAAGCTCGGTTTTGATAATTATCCAATTTTGGTATTGAATCGGATCGTTATTGCAGTTACTTAGCGGCTAAGCAACTAATTTAATGATCCAAACGATCCAAAACGATCCAGAACGATCCAATATTCCATAAATATAAATAGCCTATTTCTTATTTCGTTTATTCCGTTATTCATTTGCAACCAGTTAAAACACCGTAAATACAGAGAAAAACCCGAAAAACCGATACGTTCCCGAGAATCAAACACACGAACGAAGGCGTTATCGAACTCCGATTCGGGCGTGCAGCATATCAAAACGAAGCTCTCGAAATCTTCTTTCTGAATCAATCATCAGTTTCTGCCCAGAAATCACAGTAATTTTCTTATTTATTTATTTATATTCGAATTATTTGATAATTAAATTACGAATTTTTGTTCTTGATGTTGTTGATGTGATTTGATGCTTCCATGTTGTAGAGCATGTTTTTCTGGTCAATTTGGTATATTATATGTCAAAAATAGAGTTCAATATCATATAGAAATTAAGGTTTGATTTTCTGGAAATTTCAATATGTGTTCTTGGTGTTCTTGGAGAATTCTGAAAATCAAAGTCAATTTTGAAGGTGTTATTGAACACCAAATTACAAGTATGAGTAACCGTTTTGAAGCTCTCAACATCCTCTTCTTATTTGATCATCAAAATTATTAGAGGATTGGTAATTTACAAAATCGATTTTTAGGGTTTATATACGAATTTTGGGTGTTTTTGATTTAATGACTGTTGACTGTTTTTGATGATATGATCATGTTCTTCGTGATTATTAGAAGCGTTTTGTGTATAAATCATGGTTGTTTCAGTTCAGAATGTTCAGAATAGTATAGACCGAATTTCCGGTTCCTGCCATTTTTTTATTTTAATTTTCTGGATTTATCAATGATTGTCTGCATATCCTGATGTTGTGGATAGATTGTACGAGTTGTAAGGGTCATTTTGACGTATAGAACGTCGAAGATGGTTAAGAAACTGTGGAATTCGTTGTTGGCCGGAAAAGCTCGGCCTTGCCGGCTTTAATGGCGGTCACCGGAAACTGGGGAACACCGGTGGTGTTCTTCGTTCTTCCCCAACCCGAAACCTGACCCGGTTTCAACCCGATTGAACCCGTGTTTGATCTTCTTAAACCCTAACCCCTAATTTCATTTCTGTTTTCCAGATTTTTGTATTTAAAATAATTTAAAAATCCTAATTTTAATTTCTAAAAATTCATTTTTATTTAAAAATCATTATTTTAATTCTGAAAATTTATTTTTAATTCAAAAATAAATCCAAATTATTTAGTTAATTAATTTTAGATGATAATTAATTATTTAATTAGTCAATTAATTTAAATATTAATTGATTAATTAATTTAATTAGTTATTAATTAATTTTAATTGATTATTTAATTAGATTAATTATTTATTATTGATTTTAAAATTCCGAAAAATAGTTTCGAGCTTTAAAATATTATTTTAAATTATTTTCCAGGCTCGATAATTTTTATAAAATTATTTTCGAGTGTTCGAGCCCTATTATTTTATTATTAAATGATTCGGAGATCGTTTTTATTCTGAAAAATGTTCAAAAATTCATAAATAAATCGTTCGTCTGTTTAATACGAAATGAACGCGTACAGACTCAGAAAAATATTCCGCTTTCATTAAAAATACTTTCGAGACCCAAATCCTTTTTGTTTCGAAAGGTCGTTTGTTTTACAAGTTATTCTGAGTCGATTATTGATCGAAAAATCATATTTTTGACCTGATTTCAGTTTTAAACATATCGAGTCGACCCTTTTGACGAACTGAGTCATATGTGATATGAATTAAGTGATATATGAGTTATGTGCTTATGTGTTATGTGAATTAGGTGTGTATGTGGATCAAGGGTCCTATGTGTTTGTTTATTTATGTGAGGGTCATAAGAATCTTGTGTTGGACTGTTTTTTATGTGCGGGTTATCGTATGGGTAGACGATAGGCTTTTAACGCGTAGTTCGTCGAGTGGTTATCGTTTAGACGATTAAAGTTCTATATTTTAATTATAGATGCGGATCTCTCAAGTCGATCAGGACCAGATGGAATGGGTAAAGAGTAGAGTTGAATAGTATGGAATCTTGGGTTGCAGCACTGCATGAGCAGCAGACTAAATGATTTGTTGAATAAAGACGGTAATGTTTTGAGGCAGAATGTCAGAATAGATGCGTCTTTGCGAGTGGGACTAACTGCTAAAACCCAAAGGCAAGTACATTAACCTCACTTATCATTCAAGTGACGTTTATTTCGATTCATATTATGCAAGTACCCCTGATTTCACTTATTGTTCAAGTGATATTTATTTTAAATCTTTTGATGCAAGTATTGCTTTCCCTATTCTCAGTTTAGAATCGATAAATGTTTTACATATCGCTAAATTAATAATTCTGTTTATGCAAGTATTCTTCCGCTATTCTATATTCAAAGTAGCTAAGTGATTTTACTTATCCAATTATCGGATTTACAAATATTTTGGATTTTGAGAAAAGTGATTGGTTGCGAATATTCCTACCCAAGAATTGGGGGAATAAAATTATTTCGGGTGTCGAGTATCATGACCCCATTTCAATAAAAGGTTTTAAGATTGGATCATAATTGCGTAAGTGACCGGGACGGACGGTCCAGTGGAGGGCTATTTCTAAGTGCCATATGAAATATTATGACACCATTTTGCCACAGGCTAGTTATGCCTTTTATTTGAGTACTAGTGATTTTGGGGTCACGTTTCTACGAATCATGACCTTGTGCTATCACACGGGCTGATCAGCATGTGATAGTACGTCCGTCGGAGAATGATCATATCTAAATTATCATATCATTTTTGATATTCATAGAATAAATGATTTATCAACTGTTTCTGTTTTGGAATAATGGTAAAGTGCGGTTTTGATTCAGATTGTGATTTATGCTGATACTTACGTTGTTGTTAAATATCAAAGGTGGTATTAGTATAGATGAATGATGTTGACTTCAGTATGGAATGTTGTGAGCATCAAAGTTCGTATTGATATCTAATTTGATATGACAGCAAATAAGTATTAATTTCCAGAGTTCGGTTTTGAATAAAGTTTATGATTCAATCCATAATCATTGTTTCATGTTATTGTTGTTTACGATATTTCCGTAAACACTATTTTACGAGCTTTGCTCTCGTCAAGATTCAAAGTATTGCTGAAGCATTTCGCTCAAAAATATCAAAATGGTTTTGAATATAATTAAGGAATTAAATCTGGGATTCCTCAACTAAGGTTTTATGATTCAGCAATTATGATTTTAAATGTGTTGCTCTGATGCAGATGTCGGTTTTATATCAAACGACCCTATATTTACTATAATCTTGCTGAGCATTTCTTCCGCTCATACTTGCCTGTTTTTAAATTTTTAACCTCCAGTGAGGATTAGCTTGCGTTGTTTAGCTGCATAATTCGAGGAAGCATAGAAGAAGCTTTTCGAAGGTGGTTGGTCCAGGGTTGCGGACTAGTGTAAGTTTTATTGTGTAAAGTTGTTTATATTATATTATTATAATTGTGTATTTTATAGTTGGGCCTAGTATACTTCTTTTCGAAGTTATACTAGCGGGTTAAGTTTTGAGATTGAGAATTGTTGTAAAGAAATGTAAAAGAAAGTGAAAAATTTATTGATGGAATTTGGATATCTTGTTTCTAGAACTGTAACCTTAAAAGATCTTGGAGTAGTTAGGGGTCATTTATGCTAATTATCTTCCGCTGGCATTTATTTATTGATTAAACAGGTTAATTTGGATTGAGGTTTCATAGTGACGACCAAATCCTCTGACCCCGGATTTGGGGGCGTTACAACTACTACTTGGTATAATTAACTATTATAATTAGTTGGGTTCTAGGTACATTTTAATACACTAGTTTAAATCTAAAGAGGTGTAGTTATTACAAATTTTACGGTTCATTAGTTGAACATTTTTACAAGGAGATATAACTTTTTTAGTGAACGGTTACACGAAAAATTCTGATGTGATATCTCACTCTTTACATAATTAACTGTTATAATTAATAAATTTATAGCCGATATTTAATATACCATTTGATAGCTAAGTAAGTTTAGTTTCTCAAAAAATTTACGGTTAAGGAATTGAACCTTTATACAAGGAGATGTAGCATTTTTTTATTTATGGTTACACGAAAAATTATGATGATGATAACTACTTGTCATAATTAACTGTAATAATTGGTAAGGTTCTAGCTACACCATTTGAAAGCTATTGGGTGTAGTTTCTTAAAAAATTTATGTTTCATTAATTGAACCTTTCTACAGAGAGATTTACCCTTTTTAGTGAATTGTTTGCGCATAAATTCTAATAATAAAATTGTAATTTTTCACGTTATAAGTTTGTATAACGTAATATTAAGAAGATCCTTAAAGTGATAAGATTACTTTTTTCTTTTTCACGTTATAAGAAATTCTGAAAGCTCTCTAATTTACTTCTTGTTCACGTTATAAGGTTATAATAACGTTGGATGAGTTACATTTTGATAACCTCTAGAAATTTAATTGTGCTAACTCAGTCACTGGTAACAAGAAGATTCTGAAAATAATTGATGTTAATGTTCCAGAATTTGGAGGACAAACAAAGAACCAAAACTATAAGGTGGAGATTTTCAGTCAGTACCTTTGAAATAAATATTATTCAATATTTCAGTGATTTATTGTTTAGTACATAACTACTTGAATTAATCCAAACTAACCCAATTAGTAGGAAATGTTTTCAATGTAAGTAAAATTTATTTCCAGGTTCTTCGAGTATCAAGGAGAAAGAAAAAGATCATGTTGTTTTTTAGTTTTTAATATGCAAACTGCATCAATTATGTGACCTCCAAATAAGTAAATACATTGGTTCCATTATTTATTTTTCAGAGTTTATTGGGTTTGAGATTTACTGTATTTTGCAGTTGATTCAAATTGGTATAAATATTTCTGTTCTAAGAGCTTCCAACTGGGTTAACAACAGGCTCAAATGTATCAAATTTCTGAATCTTAAGTTGTATGATAGGTTTGTGCTATCTTCCTTATGATTTATTTTAAAATGAAATTTTCATATCGGATGTCAAACTTACTATTGTATTAGCTAAAAATTAAACATTAGTGTGATGTCAACCAAATATAGAATTTATTTTTAAGACTATTGTGTACAGTATCATCAATGACAAAACTGTGTGGTACTTCTTTAGATATTGCTTGCATCAGTTTTCAAAGGGATTCACATAACAGTATTAGTTAGAGTAGACTACTAAATGAGGGCAGATTACACATGATACCGCCATTGAGAGAAATGGATCATAATAACAAAGTGTTATTTGTGCAAAAAAGAATAAATAAGCATCAAATAATGTAGATCACAAGAAATTGTGAAAAACTCTTGGTAGAAATCAGAAATAATATTTTGAATATGCTAAAACCAAGATCCTAACAATTCCCAGGATGATGAATGTAGCAGTCTAGAAGTGAATTACCTTGATATGTAAATCACAGAGTGAGGAAATTTCATATTCTTAGTTTCATTTAACTGTTATCGTGTCACTGCTTTTTTTTGTAGATGTTAGAATTTTATATCATTGTCACAAAACTTACTAACCACGAATTTGAGAGAGCACTGCTTCTACTTCTACACCAGGAAATTTCAAGTGGACAATTTTGAACTGAAAAAGCTTTTGTGCTCTTTTTGTAATATTAAACAACATGCTTATAGTTGTTTACTCTTTTTGCCAGAAAGATAACCAGACACCAAGACCATAAACTCATACCCATGATTAAAATTGTTAACTCTGTATGGTTTAAAACACAGAAATGTCAGTCTACAACCAGTACATACTAGGTATTTCTAAAAGTTTTAACAATAAATTTATATATTGTTGAGAGTTACAAGGGTTGATATGGCTGAATTAATATGAAGGAAAAAGTCTCTTGATTATTGACACGGTTGGATTGTACTTACCTAAACTAAATCAATAATAATTTCTTATTTTAGTTTAATAATAGTTTAATTAACAGAATCAATACTCTTTTTGGAGGAACACATTAAAATTTGAAATTTGGAGAAAAGGTCAAGTAGGAAAGAATAAACTTCATGGATAGAAATAAGTAAATTTCTTTGATCATTACTCATAAACTAAAGTAGATAGCAAACTTGCTGAATAACTTTTCTTTTGTGTTTCTAATTATTAATGGGTTAAGATGCCAAACGGGCTGGTAAATAGGATTTTATAAACCAGAATAATTAACATTGTATACATAATGCGTGCATCATGGCAGCCTTCAGTGCTGCGGTAAACAACTACACCAGTTTTAATTGTATCATATACTACTACTTGACTTATTAATATTATTAATTTAATGTAGTAGTTAATTTTTTAGTAAATCGCAGAAGTAATTAGTGGTCTCTTGTAGGAGCTGATGATCCATATCCACATGAGAATGCATGCATATGGAGGATGTCATGTTGCAGTGGGTTTTATACGGCATATGGTTTTTAACTTTGCAATATTTTTATTATGTTTAGATCTAATTATAAGTTTAAGTTGGTTTAGGTGGGAATTTAACTCTTATTCATCCTTTCCGTTTCTCTTTTATAAAACTAGACAAATCAAAAGT
>NW_027421426.1:0-47859 GCF_009905375.1 Apium graveolens
GTACATTTCTCTCTCATTTTTGGGGTTTTCATTTTCATTTTCTTATACTTTATATCTATGTACATGCTTTGCCTCATTATCATCTCTATTTGATTCTGCTGCTTGTCTCTTCCTGATGTTTATTACTGTTTATATGATTTGTTTATGTTCTGTTTTGAGTTAAGGAGAACATGAATTATCACTTACTTTTCTGAGTTTTCGATATACAAATTTAGGCTAATTATTGATTTTTTAGTTATACCTTGAATGAAATGTTATGTTTAGTATTACGTGTTAAATGTTTCAGTGTAATTTTGCAAGTAAATTATGTGATGAATGTATTGATGACTGATGAGTGTAACAGTGTGAAACATTAGTCTTTTATCGGATTTTTTTAAATTACATTGCTAGTGACTGTGTTCAGACTCTGGACTGCTTAATTACGTATATTATGTTTTTAGTTGCGTTGCAGTTCCATGGTAAATTTATACGTGCTGCCAAATTATAGATGCGCTCTTTTACTTTTGTTAGTTGAAAATTCAATTCGTAATTTGCCATGTGTTATTAGTTTTAAACTCATCCTATGTACATTTGCTATTTGTAATTGCATTAAGATTTTGTTGTTCTTCATACATATGCCGCCATTTTAAAGCTGTGTTCTCTTTTATTGTTAGTAGTCCAAAATTTAATACGTAATTCAACATATGCTATTAGTTTTCGAGTCAATCTATGATGAATTGGTGTCTGTTATTTCTTTCCAATATTCTTGTAAATGTGCGTGACTGCTTCCTAATTAAAGATGCTTTCACCTTTTCATTTATTGGTCCAAATTATATATATGTTAATACTATTCTATTTTTATCTGTTAGATTTATTACTACTATGTCAGCGCTACTACTTAGCGCTGTGGATCTTTCGGATGATTATATTATCCTTAGAAAGCATCTTTCTACAAATTCTTCTTTCACATTTTTAGCATTGGGCTAATGCACAAACATTAATCGTCATTGATTTGCATTTTCCTGATTTGTTTTTCAATGCAGAGTTATCTGTTGAGTGAGATCAAATGGACCAGGTAAATAGAATCCATCTTGTTGTACTCGTTAATATTCCCTTCCTATATTTACCGGAATTTTTAAACATTACAGTATGAAAAAGTTGAGAAGATTGGTGAAGGAACATATGGAGTAGTTTATAAGGCTCGTGACCGCGTCACAAATGAAACCATTGCTTTAAAGAAGATTCGACTAGAGCAGGAAGATGAAGGAGTGCCAAGCACTGCTATTAGAGAAATTTCTTTACTGAAGGAAATGCAGCATGCAAATATTGTCAGGTACTGAACATGTGTGTTACAGATCTCTAGATTATACATTTCTGCTTCTGTAATAATGTTTCGCATGGTGTTTTGCCACAGAGCTAATATACTTTCTGATTGTCTTGCATTGTGAATTAACAATGTGCTTTGAATTACTTTCACAAAATTAATTTGTAATTACCTACATACGAATTTGTGATGCTTGGTATTATCTTATGTTCCGAAGAAAGCTTTAAGTACAGTCATGTGAAGTAGCAAAATATGAAATGTTCTTTGAGAGTAGTGTTTAAACATGGACACGTGTTAGAGGTATCAGACGCGGGACAATATTTTAATTTTTTTTTACATCTTTTTGGCCTAAAGTGTCCGAGTGTTTATTCGCTTGTCCAATTGTCAAGTGTCCAATATGGATGCTCGAAGCAAAATAAAGAGTTGGACTAATGTCAGGACAGTGTTGTTAAAGGTGCGATTAATTGCGCGATTAATGGCGCTTCGCGCTTAGGCGCAAGGTGTGATTAAAAAATGTACGATTTAGTGCGATTCTGAGATTGTCCAAAAGGCGCTCATGAAGCGCAAAAAGGCGCTAAGAGCATCTCCAATGGTTGGCACCCTAGGATGCCGACTTTGCCACCTAATCAAAAATATTATATTTTATATTCTCTTTCTTCCATATCATTTTTAGCACCCTTCTTTTAAAAAACACTCCAATGGTTGGCACTCCAAGATGCCAACTTCAATAATTGAAAAGAAAAAATGAAAAATATAAGAATAATAGAGATATAATGCTTTATGCAACATTGGGACCACAAATGAAGTTGGTACCCTACTTTATGGGACCACGTATGAAACATGGACATGTATAAGAAGTATCGGACTCAGGGCAATTTTTTTTTTTACATATTTTTGGCTAAAGTGTCCGAGCGTTCATGCGCATGTCCGAGTGTCAAGTGTCCAACATGGGTGTTCGAAGCAAATTAAAGAGTTGGCCCAGTTGGGGTAATGTCAGGATATATATGTTTTGTAAATGTTTTTTTTATGTTTGGTGTTTCTGATTATTTAGCATGTAACTGACAGTAAACTAGTAATAGATGACAAATATAGAGAGAATTAGAGACATTATTTGAGAAATGGAAGAGGAGAGGTAGAAATTGAGGGAGATGCAGAAGAGAGGGAGGGAGACGACTCCATTTTTAAATAAAAGTATAAACCAAAGTTACAACTGATATCATTATATGTACACCGTACCATGTTTCGATTTAGTTAGTCTCACTAGTTCAGTTGTGTCTGTAGTGATTAGTTTAAGATGCTCAAATTTGTGTGATATGATGTACCAATAAGGGTATTGCATCTGGGTGACTCCTTAATAATTACAATTTGTTCCAAAATCATACTACCTTGCATTCATCGACACGAATACTATACTAATATATGGACGAACTTGAGTCCAATAAATGATTTATTTGCAATCTCCTGTTCCTCGTACCTTCTTTCCTTTTTATTGCGGTTCATTTATTACTTTTACATTTAGGTGGGTGATGTTAATGCAATGATTCTTTAAAATCTTCTGATGCACTTGGAATTCTTAGTGTTTTTATTTTCTTACATTGGATTGGATTTGTATTTTCATTGTTGAGAACCGAGAACTCGTATTAGGGTAATATTTTGTGTCTTATTACGTTTTCATCAGATTACATGTTAGCTTATAAGCATTGGACATCATGTAACTTGTCTGAGACGCTAGCATCAAGTGTTAATGTTAGGCTTGAGGGAAATTTGTTGCATAGAAAGAGTACATAATGTTTTCTTTCTCTTTTATTGGTGTTTAATTTTTGCTAAAGTGGTTCTTGATAGAATGTTCTGGAAATATTAATACACTTAACCCTTACTGAATTTGTTTTATTATGCTCTAACAGTCAAGGTCAGATTGCAACCATTTATTGTATACATTGGTCTCTAGTTGTCCAGTATTGTGTACCAGCATATGATTGCTAATGGATTTTGATTTGTATATGTACTTGAAGTTGATACTGTCTTAACGACAGGTTACAAGATGTCGTGCACAGCGAAAAACGGTTGTATCTGGTTTTTGAATATCTGGACCTGGATTTGAAGAAACATATGGATTCATGCCCAGAGTTTGCCAAGGATCCACGTCTGATAAAGGTGAGTGAGCCTTTTTTTGTGAAGGTTGTTATAATCTGTGCACAAGATTCAAATTGTGCTTTTAAGTTTACAACGATTAATTATTTTCTTGCCTAATAGAGATATTTGCCAACACTTGAAATGGCAACATACTAACAGTATTAAACAGGTTACTACTTACTAGTAGTATTTTGTACGGGCATGTATATAATACACAAAATCTCAGTCGCTAATATTTTTGTTGCTAGAAGATAATTTTATTTTGTATGTTACGTATGCATAAAAGAAGGATGTCACACCAACCCCCAGATGCAATCAATTTTTTTAACTGGCATGAGGTCAAGCTTACAGTTTTTCTGCTTTTTGTTTCTCATTGTATACTTAAAATTATAAAACTTTGACGGCTAATGTTTTTCCTCTCTTATTTGTAAGCATTCTTCTTGAATGAAATGTTTTGCTGTCATTCTTATAAATATGGTCTAATATTCCTTTTAATTGTGTAGATGTTTCTGTATCAAATACTTCGTGGTATTGCTTATTGTCATTCCCATAGAGTTCTGCATCGGGATCTCAAGCCCCAAAACTTGCTCATAGATCGACGTACCAATGCTCTAAAGCTTGCAGATTTTGGACTTGCCAGGGCATTTGGAATTCCTGTCAGAACATTTACACACGAGGTATTACTCTACTTGCTTGATGTATATTACACCAAGTTTACCAAGTATTACAAGTTCATGTATGGTTTACCAATTATTATTAGTTCATATATTGTGTGGTGTTAGTTTCTGATAATGTTCAATACACCAAGTTTACCAAGTATTATAAGTGCACATATGGTGTTAGTTTCTGCTAATGTCAGTATTTTAAGTTTGCAGTTTATTACTCCCTGATCCCAGTTATTTATGGCACATTTTCTTTTCCTTATCACAAATTATTTTGCCACATTAAAATGTTGAAGACATTAATTAATAATATTCTTATATTCCATCTGTCAAAGTAGATATTTACGATGCTCTTAATGTTACTAAATTGTTGAGTAATGATTGTGGGCGACTATGGAAAGTATCTATATAGCTAATAAATATGTCAGTCTCCATGAGCTTAATATTAAATTATGTAGTAATGTTTATTTAAAAAAAAATAATGTAATAAGTGTTCAATTTTTTTCCGGATATGTCCATTAGTGAAATTTTAAACTTTTGGTAAAAAGGAAAGCAGGTGATTTTTTTGGATTTCACTTTCGTTGAAGTTTCTTTAGTTTGACAGTATTGACTTGTTACTCCAAAGGCAGATTCAGTTCAAAATAAATTATGTATAAAAAGTGCTAAAGCTGCTCTGTATTGTTTATTCAATGTTCCGTTTGGCTCAATACTGACGACTTATCCGTTTTATGCCTTAATTTTTAGAACCCATTACAAGGTAAAAGTGATATCATCTTTGAATGTTAAAGCTCTGATTTCTTGTCCTAATTTTGCAAGTTTTTATTCTTTTTGGCTACCATTGATCTTGGGGCTTTGATGGTAAATAATTTTAATGATACATTTTTTAGAATTTGTGAACCATGGTGAATATTTTCACATCATATATTACTGTCATTTTAATTTTATATTTTTGGATAAGTTGTTAGTGTTATTCTGTTACAAAATTTTTGATGCTTTTTTTCTAGGTTGTGACACTTTGGTATAGGGCACCAGAGATCCTTCTTGGATCTCGCCACTATTCCACACCTGTTGATGTCTGGTCAGTTGGTTGTATTTTTGCTGAGATGGTGAACCAGCAGCCATTGTTTCCGGGGGAAGCTGAGATTGATCAATTATTTAGAATATTCAGGTTCTGCAGCTTTCCAGTCTTGTTTTCTTTTCCATTGCTTTTAAGCTTATACTTTTCAGCATTGTAAACATATTTAGCTACGGCCTGTAACGAAATTTGATTGGGAATTCTCCTGTATACAGCACTGTATTATCTTCATCCTTTGATTTTGAGTTGTTTTTTCCTTTTTATGATTGATTCAATGAAGAATTACGGGTACCCCGAATGAGGATACCTGGCCTGGAGTTACATCTCTCCCTGATTTTAAGTCTTCCTTTCCAAGATGGCCATCTAAGGTATTTTTTTTGTAGATATGATGTTTATTACATTGGTCCTTTACATAATTTGGAACCTTATTAATGCATCTCTAACATACAGGAGCTGGGAAATGTGATCCCAAATCTTGATTTGGCCGGTCTGAATCTCCTCAAAGTGAGTTTGAAATGTTCTATTTTTATGTGTATATAATGACTAGTTAATGATCTATAATTAGCTTTCTTTTTATCTTGCATTTCATAAAATTGGTATAGTAAACACGGTTGAGTTTTGTAAATTTCTTAAATAGATTGTGATCATACAACCTCTCTTAATATTTCCAAAATAGGAACAAGGCCTTGACCTTTTTTAATTGTAATACACAAGGCAGCAAATAAAAAAGAGCAAGGCTCGGAAGTCCGATGTCCGTTCTTAGTTCAAATCCCACAGTTAGACTCACTATCGGTTATCAATTACTACCCTCTCTCCCTCTTTCCCTTCTCCTCCCCCTCTCCCTCCGTCTATTTCTAATAATTTCACCACTTGGGCACTCCTTCATTTTCAATCACTGCCTCTTTCCTCACTTGTGTCTCGTGAACACTTATTCTCATGTAACAGATAAAAATGAAAGTCGCAGGTATATGTTCTGACATAATATCTACCTTTGGGTATATGCACCATGTTACTCTATGAACTATATGCCAGCTCCCCTGGATATTATCATCCTATCTGGTACCTGCTTAATGATCATCATGCTCCTTATTTCTTGTAATATTATTTAATACGATAATAAGTTGGCCTGTATATACAAATTCATAATAATAATGACCCCTCATCTGCAAGGCTTAGCATAGTGTATACCCCTCATCCTACAATGCATAATAATAACTTTTTTAGACATCTACGATTTTTCTTTAAGTTCTTGTGCACTGTGTTGCAGAAAATGCTTTGCTTGGATCCGAGCAGAAGAATTACAGCCAGGAGTGCACTTGAGCATGAATACTTCAAGGATATTGGGACTGTTCCTTAAGTCCTATCTTTCTGGCCGCATTTATATATTGATGTTTTTCTTGCGTTTGATTTTGCAAGAAAAGTGTGCTTGTTTTTTGAGCGTTCGATAGTTGTTTAATTTCCTTTTCCTTGGACGGGGTTCTTATTGTATCCAAGCTGGCTGTAGAACAATCATATCATCTCATCCCTGATCTCCGGGCTTAATGTTCAAAGAAACATGTATTGTCACATGTTTTTTTTGTAATTCTTTGTACTGTCACTAGGCATACATTGGATAATCTCTTATTTAATGAATTTGTTTGGTGTGCATTGTATTATTTCACGGGTTTACATTTATTATTTCTGTCATGTTTCTAAGATCTCCCAACAGTTCGTCAGGACAAAGAAATGTTTCAGCTTATAGCTTATCATTCTTATAATTGTATATATGTACGCAAGCTAAGATTGACGAATATGTTGAACTGTATTGACTGTACTTTACATTATAAGTTGGCGAAGAAACTAGTGTTGGAAGTTATTCTGTAAACATAAAATTTGTGTATTCTTCAACTATTTGGCAGGTTCTGTTTTCGTCTAAATTTTCTATTTGCTTGGATTACTTGGAACTTTTAAGGTTTTATTTGGTAGGAGTTTGCAATAAATTGCAGAGTAAAATTATTGCAGTCCTGATTACTAGAAATGATAGGAGATTACAAATTACAAACTTGCACAAGTAGAGAAATCGGTGCAACTCCAACACTATGTTATGCCAGGCTCCTTAGTCAAATTTTGAGGAAAATAAAGCAAAAACATTTCTCCAAGGAACTTCTTGCAACTCTCTATTATTTCAGGAGCCTCAAATTCTTCCTCATTGTTGAGGAGCCAATGATCCCTCCTTACTCATTATTATATTATTTCACTCATTACCATGCACTCAACTTCAAAGACTTTCATTACTTTTGTATTAGTTAATTATTAAAAGATAAATAGAGAGTGAATTTAAGGAGAATTGTTGGAGATAAAATTAGATTTTCCCTCCTATAAACTTAAGAGGCAATTTAATTATATTATTTCCAGAAAAAATGCGAGGAAACTATACCCAGTCATAAAAGAAGAAGGGTATATCCATTCTACTAAAGTTCTCACTATACGACATCTTTTCACTATACATCTGCTCATTAATTTGCAACATATAGTTCTCACGTTTTTGGTTTAAAACTTTGCAACTAGAGGTGTTTTTTTGTGAAGTTACATCGTTTGATTTTCGTAACCAGGGGACAATGTGTAATATAATACCTTTATTTTGGTAACACAATTTTACATAAAAAAATATACGAAGTGTGAGTTTCTTTAATGATGGTTTGATATCAAAAATACGGGATGATAATGCCACAATACCCCAATAGCACACTTCTAACCGACCAGCCCAATGAAAGGTCCAGTATAATGTTTGGGTTAGAAGAGGCGAAGGTGCGAAACCTGTAACAATCTGTGTATCTATATGTGTGTGGAGCTGTGATGGAGAAGGAGAAGAAGTGGTGAGATTATGTTGTATTGAATTGAATGAAAAAGAGTACAGAGAATGTATATAAATACAAGTCAAATACTTGCGGGAAAAAAATTATTCCCCAACTAACTTTCTATATAATATTTACAATATAGAAAATGAATAAGTCCAGCTGTGCTGTGATGACGTGTGTCAGGTAATATGTCACTAGGGTGTATACGGATGGGGTTGGGTGGGTTAAGGGAATTTAGCAATCTAACCCAATTAATTTGGGTTTTCAAAATTTCAATCCATACTGAACCTTTTAAATTTGTAACCCAAACCAATTTGTAATACTTCAGTTTGGATCGGTTTGGTAAATATTCAAAACTAATATAAATTTATAGAATAAAGCAGAAAGTCTCAAAATCTAAAATACTTAAAAATAGTTTAATAAAATATTACAATCATCCATGTCATATATGGCTTAAACATCTAAAAGAGAGTGATAATACTTATTCTTTAAATATTGAACTTGATAAATGAAAACAGTGGCATATTCTTTAAAAATTGGGGACTGATGTTATAAGCTATAGTTAGATGAGCCTTTGATGCCTATCTATTACGCCTAAACATATTCACAGTTATAAAATTAACACATTAACGTGTAAGTATATTTTTATTCGGGTTGGGTTGGATCAGTTTAAATATATCGAAACCCATATCCAACCCAATTAAATCGGGTTGACATTTTCTCAACCCAAATATGTATCGGGTTGAAAAAAATCGATTCGGATCGGCCGAAATAAGGCCGATTCAGATCGATTTGGTCGGTTTGATCGGGTTGTCTACACCCCTATCCTAACACCCCCAAGTTGGAGGGGGAAGAATTCATACCCAACTTGCAGATATTGTCATGGTGATGAAGACCCGTGCGAGGTTTTGTCAAAACATCGTCAAGCTGAGAATGAGTGGATAGATAGGATATGGAAATGAGGCCTGGAAGCAATTTAATGCGAACAAGATGACAATCTAAATCGATATGCTTTGTTCGTTCGTGGAAAACCGGGTTTTTGGCAATATAAATTGCAGCTTGATTCTCACATTTAACAGGAACAGGGAGAACATATGAAACCTCAAGCTCGTGAAGAAGTCTTATAAGCCAAGCTAATTCAGTTGTAACTCGGCGAATGGAACGATATTCAGCCTCGATTGAGTACAGAGATACTGTGTAATATTTCTTGGATTTCCAAGAAATTAAAGTACCATCAAGAATAACGGCATAACCACTGACTAATCGTCTCGTATTAGAACAAAAGGCCCAATCGAAACAGGTAGAACATCTGAAACCTCAAGCTCGTGAAAAATCTAGTAGCCAAGCTAGTTCAGCTGTAACTCGGCGAATGGAACGATATTCATCCTCGGCTGAGGACAAAGAGACTGTGTGATATTTCTTGGATTTCCAAGAAATTAAAGTACCACAAAAAATAACGGCATAACCACTGACCGATCGTCTCGTATAGGAACAAGAGGCCAAATCAGCATCACAGTAAGCCTCAAGAGCAAATGAAGGTGAAGAATTAAAGAAAAGACCTTGAGAAGGATTAGTTTTGAGATGACGCAGAACATGGACAAGGTCATGACGAGTATTTGTCAAGAAGTTTAATTTTCCCACAAGTCGTCTATAAGTAGAGGGATCAGAATAAGGATCACATATATATCAGGGGAGAGTTTGACAGTGAGATCTAGTGGACAAATAATAGAAGATAACTGTTGACAACCAAACTCAAAAAGTAAATATGTAGCAAACTTCTTTTGAGTAAGAACAACTCCATTAGGAACAGGTTGAAATTCTAAGCCCAAAAAATAGTGTGGCGTGCCAAGATCCTTTATCTTAAATGTGGAATCGAGAAAATGTTTGATGTGAGAGATCTCAGGATCATCATTGCCAACAATAAGAATCATCACATATATAGCAAGATAAATGATAAAAGAACCAGACTTTTTATAAAGAAGAGAATAATCATTCTTGGAAGCTGTGTAGCCCAAAGAAAGAAGAGCAGTAGTTGATTTTTCAAACCAATTTCTTGAGGCATGTCGAAGACCATATAGAGACTTCAAAAGTTTACAAACAAGGTTTGTATCAGAAACTTCAAGACCAGAAGGAAGCTTAATGTAAACATCCTCATGAACATCTCCATGGGGGAATGCATTATTTACATCAAGCTGAGACATCTTCCAACCTTTCTTAACAACAACTGTTATAAGACTTCTGATTGTGGTCATCTTGACTACGGGAGAAAAGGTTTCTGTAAAATCAATCCCAGCCTTCTGAGTGAACCCTTTAACAACCAACTGAGCTTTATAACACTATGTACTACCATCAGAGTGATGCTTAACCTTGAAAACCCATTTATAGTTAATAGCCTTCTTACCATGTGGAAGAGGTACCAAGGACTAGGTGTTATTGGCCTCTAGTGCTAAAAATTCATTGGCAATATAGCTTCTTGCCATTCAAGATATAAAGAAGCTTCTGCATAAGTAGCAGGTTCATCAGGAGGCAAAGAGGGATTAATATGAACAGTATAGCAAACAGATTGTATTGGGGAATGTGTATTGGGAGTAACACACAAGGAGGTGATAGTATGATCACAAATGGTATCATTGCAGGTGGAAGTGTAAGGATGAAAGTCATTCAAATACACAGGAAGTTTAGATTGTCTAGTGGAATGTCTGATTTCTGGGGGAGGAGGAATATTTGTAGAACTGGTGGAAGGTGAGATGTGTGGTTCATGAGTAGAATGTGATGGTGAAGTGGACAAAGATGGTCCAACAGATTGTGCATATGAGTTATCAGTATGAAAATATGGAACATAATTTGTGTCAATTGATGAATTAGTGTGTGTAGAAATGTCATGATTATGAGGAATAAAATATGGGAGAGATTATGGAAGAAATAATGAAGAGAGTGGTTTTACAAAAGGGAAAATGGACTCATGGAAATGAATATCCTGGAAAACTGAATTTTAATATATTGAGGGTAAGTACTTTGAAAGCTTTCTTCCCATAAGGGTAACCAAGAAAAACACAAGCTTCAGCCCTTGGTGAAAATTTATCTCTAAATGGTTTAGGAATGGAAATGTAACAAAGGCAGCCAAATGGTTCAAGAGAAGTGTAAGTTGGATTTTGTTAAACAACAATTCATAAGAAGATTTTCCTTGTAAAAGTTTAGAAGGATATCTATTAATAAGGTAAGTGTCTGTTAGGGTGAAAACACGTGCTAAAATTACACGCAAGTATACGCGTTCGCAAGTAGTATAAGATATAAATCAGATTCGTACCCATAGAGACTCTTATTAGTTAACTTAATATTATGCACCTATACAACAATGGTATGGCTATCACTCAATGCTAAGACAATAACAAGTTGAGATGTTTATAACTAAGATTAAACTAACATGCAATTAACTAAGAATAAAAGTGATTAAATTAACTATATGAGACAAACATGAGATTCTCACTTTATTAAATACTTCATTTAAAGTCATTGTTCTTAACCTTAGCATGCAATGGTGATGACAATTAATCAGATAACACGGAACTAATAAACGCCAACTTTCGTTGCACGAATACCCTACTACTAGACATCCACAAAAGAGATAGAAGCTAAGTAGACACCAATTATGCTTAGACGCTATATGTCTATAGAATTTGAAAACATAATGGTTTAATGTGCAAGTTATCTATCGTGATTATATAGGGCAAGTAAGATGGTTAAAATTACCTACAGATCATGCATAACAATTATACATGAACCTATGCTAGCATGGCAAGTTCTAAACCTCTATATTCACTTTCGCTTCAATAGAGATTAACACGCTATCTTATATGTTAGCTCCACACATAAGACGAATAAGCACAACCAATACTAGGATATCAATCAATCACCACACACCAAGATATTGAAATAAATTAACTATAGAAATCCATAAGTAAATCCGTTAGAATCCCACGATAACGATTAGTTCATAACCGAACTCATCGTCACCATGGGTTCCAATAAAAGCATGGTATAAAACTAGATCTTTATAAACTGAATAATAATCAAGAGTACGTTAACAAGAGTGTAAGGTTCAAACGAATAAGAAAACAAGCATCCAACGTTATAACTTAAGCAAAGAATCACAAGTAAAAACAAGATCTTCTTCTCCTTTGTTGTATTGTTCTATTAGGTCTTCTTACTGCTCTCTCCTTCTTCTCGTTGTTATCAAAAACATCTTCAAAAGGCTTTATATATAAGCCCATTATGATTTAGAGTCTGAAAAATCATTATTATATTGTAATCAGGATTCTGCAATCCCGACACAGCGCGGCCGCCCCGCATACCAGCGCGGGCACGCTCGCTTTCTGACCAATGGGCGCTACCGCTCCCAAGACTAGCGCGGCCGCCCTGACCTTCTGACAATTCTGATTTTTCTTATTTCCTTGACTTCAATTGCTGGTTTCTTTCATGCTAACTCCCGAGCCTCCATCCTAACACCCTTTTAGCATAGAAATAATGTAAAATCTATTCCTTCTTCCAAATATACCCTGAAATGCAAAACACTACAAAACATATCAAAAACACAAATAACTTGAGTACAAATCACCAATTTGAGACTTTACGAAGCGTTCTAAGTGGATATAAATTCCACTTATCACACCCTCAAACTTGAATCGATAATTGTCCTTAAGCATAAACAGACTCAAAGAACAAAACAAAAATGCATGAATGCAACTAACATGAATGCAACTATCCCCTTAGGATAACTTAACCAACCAATGAGCAACATCTCAAAGAATGCAATTATTGGCACAAAGTTGAATCAAATCCCACAAATCGACTTACAAGCCAAAAACGTGCGTGTGTGCAATTGCTTAACAGATATACCCTCGAAACTAGATCAATAATCATAACTCACCTCTCGTCAAGACAGTAACAAGGTTATAAACTGAATAAATGATCAACACAAAATGACAAACAATACTTCAATTTTATCAGAGTTATACAAGGATTCATACTTTTATTGATAACACAAAAAACACAAACATAATTATTTGATCGTGCAATGATCGAGGTCCACAAAAGAGTTATGCAATAATATCCATGTAGCGAGCGTTAGGTTAGCGGATCCCAGACTGTTAGGTCCCAATGTGTTTGTAGAAGGGGGGGGGGGATTGAATACAAACTATACCGAATAATCGAATTTAGTGCGGAATAAAAAATTGAAACAAAATTCAAGTTAAATAAAAATATTATTAAACTTGAAAGGTGTTACAACAACTGTATCGATTACAAGGATTAATCTCAAATTAATTATCACAAATCTAGAATAAATTCGACATGAACTTTTTCTATTTTGCAATAAAAAGATTCAAATGCTAAACGCAATTTGAGATTAAGTTCTAGGGATTTTGATCCGCTAGATAGTTACACAAGAACAAGATAAAGATTTCTAGTGGTTTGGATTTAACTTTACAAACTAGAAATTATGATCTTGAAGTTTGCAGATGAAGGATGAAATATTGTCTTCTTTTTCTTTTCTGATGTGTTCTTGTTTTTGACTTGTGTTCTATGTGTTGATAGTCTTCTGCTTCTTCTTTTCTTTTTAAATCAATCAACAGACTCTCATTGAACTGGCAAGACAATCCTGAGCTCAGCAAGACAATCAGTAGGACTATTGATTGTACTAGCAAGACAATCTGATTGAACTACAATGACTTTCGGTATGACAATCAGTTGAACTAGCAAGACAATCTCCTTCCCAGTAGAACTTTCGGTATGACTATTGAAATGACTTGGCATGACAATCGGTATGACAATCCAGATTGTCATGCTAGTTCATTTTCAATTGTCTTGCTGATTTAAGACTGTTTTTAATCCAATTAAACTTCTGAAAATTCTTAATATTAATTCTGAATTAATTAATCAATTAATTCAATTAATCAATAAATTAATCTTTGCAGATATAATTTATTTTCTTAATTAAATTATATGACTTAATTAATTAATAGAGAATTAATACTAACTTGAGCAGCAACCATTCTTCTGAAAATCTTCTGAAAATCACTGAGAATTATGAATCAATTCCACCACTTCAATGTTGACACTCGATGTACTGTCTGGTTCATGAGTGACTAACTTCCGTGACGTTTCTTCATGTCTTGACTTTGATAATTGATTTTCTTCAGATTAAATCCTTGTAATTCTTTGATACCCTGACGAGATCTCTGTCACTTGATTAAATCCACAACTTGATTTATATCACTGAGGCTTGATCAATTTCTTGAACTTCTTCCAGTGAATTAACCTCAAGTCTGTAGATGAACCTTGTTTCTGAATCCTTTGACAGATGTTACTTTGAGATCTCTTTGACGGTAGATCCACTATTTACTTATTACATTCTTATTTGAGTTGAGTTAAATCCTCGAATATACAAATAGGCTATGACATATGCCTTACAATCTCCCCCTATTTGTTTGTTAGACAATAACAACAAATACCTAGAGGATAACTCAACTAACAAATAAGAAAAAGATATAAACAGAAATGCAAAGTAAATAGCAGAAAAGTTCTGGATACATTTAACATTTTCCAGATTCCAAATAGATGTTCCTCTAGACTGAACATATCTTCAAGTAGTTTCATCTTCTTTTGTACAACCACATTTCCTGTTGAGAAGCATATCTCTCTTGCTTCTCCCCCTATGAGAATCAACTGATTAAAGAAGATCACCTTCGTTTACCACATCTCCCGTACAATAGGATCCGCAGATAAAAACCAATGGTACTCCCCTTTTGAAAAGCTTCTTCCCTTACTAGAAAATCACCTTGTGTTTACCACCTCTCCCGTACAATAGGATCCGTAGTTACAAACAACAATGGTGTGGTGTAGTGTACATGTAGGATCTTTTTCTTCCTCCCTGCTATTTCTCCCCCTTAGTTGAGGAATCCTCCAAACTATTACTTAAGCTTTTATCTCCCCCTTAGAGAAGGAATGTATGCCGTGTCTGAAGGAGTTCTCATATTTCACTTGGTTGGAAAAGAAATAACAAGTAGTTTCTCTTTCTTCCTCACTGTGATGTGTGATTCTGTTTAGTGTACCTCACATGTGTTTCACTCTTCTCTCCACTCGTGTTTACACTCATTCTCACAAGTGTATCACTCCTCTCATAGCTCCAATTAGCTGTACCTGCAAGGAAAATCACCTTAGCCATCCTTAAGGAGGTCACAGGTGGTGCAATGGGAGTTCGCAAATCCCCATCCTTGTTAAACTCGTCAGATGAATCTGAGTCATAATCTACAAGTTGCTAGTTTCCCTTTTAGGGTTCCAGATTTGAATTCTGGGAAGGTAAACAATGATCCAACGAATTTAGCATAAAGATCAAAGTTCCCTTCTAATGTCTGTGAAGACATTTCCTTGTGACTCATCAGGTAATATCTGAATCATTGTCAACAAGTTGCCGATCTGCACCTATGTCAGATCCACTATCCGCAGATGCATCCAGGGGATTTAAGCCTGGGGAGGTAGACACTGACCACTGACATATGGCTTTTGGATCAGTATCCTCTCCTAACACCTGTAAAGGCAATTGGTCCATTAACGAACCTTGAACAATCGAATCTGACCTTAAAATGGTCGAAACTCTTGTTTCCGTCAACTCATCCTTTGTGTGTGTAACCTTCCTTGTGCATCAAGAATTGTTTATGTTTGAAGTGGTGACACTACATCGGATACCCTGGCCGACAGGCAAATTTCAATAGACGCACCCTGTTGAGAGAATGAATCTAGTAACTGTTTTTGCCTTTTCAGCCATTACATCTTTTTGAGAAGATGTATGGGGGCTAGCAGTTGTCTCGGTTTAAATACTACTCATCTATGTAGGAGACAGAGCTACTGGGTTGACTACAGAACCTTCCTTATGTGGTGCACTAAGGCACTATCTTCCTCACGCTCATTCATACTACATTTAGTGGTAAGAGACTGTCGGTTGGTTCTGTTTCTGTGTTTGTCTTTACAGTCTGGGATAGATGTTGTGGGTTTTCAACCTCATGACTGTCAATGAAAGAAAGTCATTGGAGACTGAACCTGTATCACAGAACATATGGCAATAGAGAGATAAAATGTACTTAAGATCTATAATGAATGAAAATTATACATTTAATCTTTTGAGAGAATGATGTACAATAGTGATTTCAAAGGATTTTACATGAAATAAGAAATCACTAATGTAGAAAGAAGTTTGATTCAATGATAACATTACCAGCTTACAAACAGCCATATCCCTCAGATAAACCTTTGCTGTTATCTCCAAAGGTAACCAGGGGCCAGCTTTCTCAACCACATTTGATAGCAGGGCTCTATCTCCGGTCATATGTCTTGATGATCCACTGTCAAGAATCCACACTACCGGTTCCACCTGTTTAATGCCCTGCACTACAAATGGATTAGACCTTCTTCGGAACCCAAACTTGGTTGGGCCCGGCATACTTGTAGAATTGTCCTTTGTCAGGCAAAACAACATTTTAACTTTAATGGTCTCAACTTTCTCAATGACTGAACATTTGACCTTGTAAACAGCCTTAACAAATTTCTGTTTAGGCTTAGGCACAAATGTCTCCTTTCTAGCCTTAGAAGGACTAGCAGTCTTAGACCTATCATGCTTCTTATTATTCACATGCTGACGAGGAGTAGTCTTATCACTAGAAACATGCTTACCATTAAAATAAGCATACATCAAATTAAAAGCACAAGACATACAATTAGCAACACCACATGCTTTATGAGAGTGATTAACAACAGGCAATTTATGCATGGTAGACATGGCATTTTTGTTATCCAACTCATGTGTGTCTGAGTTAGTCTCAGTTGCTTTCACAACTTTGACTGGAACTTTCGACACACTTGACTCGGAAACAACCTTCTCATTAGCATGATCTTCAGCACGTATTTCTTCTTGAATAACAGAAAGGTCGCATCAAATGGTTCAGCAATTGATGCTTTATAGAGGGGTTCATCAACACCCTTAAGCACATGTGGTACTTCCCTACCTTTAGCACAGACATGAGGAGGGGAGTTTATGCCTAATTCTCCAATAGCAGCATTGTAATCATAACCTATTCCAGATGTTTGATTAACAGCTTGCTTACTGTAGAACTCTTTAGCCTTCGAACAAGAATTGAAGTAGGCTCTAACCTTAGTCTCAAGACCGGTGATCTTGTCTTTGAGAATAGTTTCGAGTTGTCTATAACAGTTAACTCTATTCTCTAGAAAAGATACTTGTTCTTTTAACTTGTCTTGATTAATGTGCACAAGTCTTAATTCATTGACCTCTTTCTCAAGGTCTTTGATCTGTTGACTTAACAGTTCATTATCACGACGAGCACAATCTAAGTTACCTCCTAGATGATAAACTAATTCAGCATCAGTATTTTACCTCTTTTCTTGACGATGAAGCTTTTCCATCAATAGCCATAAGAGCAAGATTCCCTTCTTCTTCATCTTCACTATCAGTATCATCCCAGCTTCTTCCCTTTGCCAGATAAGCCCTTTCAGAGTTACTCTTCTGATTTGAATCATAAGAGTTCTTCCTTACTTGCTTTGGCTTCCTACATTCTGTGGCAAAGTGTCCCAACTCATTGCAGTTATAGCATCTAATGGTGCTCCGATCAACCATCCCTGTTTTGTATCCACCACTGCTGGTGTTAGAGGATGAAGATCCACCTTTCTGGAATTGTTGTAGTTGGACTTGTACTTGAACTTGGGATTTCTCTTGAATCTGACATTGGAGAATCTCTTGACAATTTGGGCCATTGACTCATCTTCCAATTGCTCCAGCTCTTCCAAGGAATAAAAATCATCACTGGATTGATTTGTAGTAGGAGGATCATATTCTGCTACTAATACATTTTCCTCAGCCTTGGAAACTGTACCATTCTCTCCGACTGTTGAGATTGTTGTTGTTGTTGACCTTCAGCTACAAGAGCAGTAGATGTGCTGACCATTCTATCTTTCCCGTAGACTTCCTTTGCTGAATCTGCTCCAACTCATAGGTTTTTAACACACCATAGAGTCTATCCAAAGAAATCTCACTCAGATCTCTAGCTTCTCTAATGGCAGTGATTCTATGTTCAAGATGAGTTGGCAGTGTTAAAAGGAACTTTTTGTTGACCTCCCTGATTGAATAATATTTTCCATTTATGTTCAGGTTGTTGATCAACATTGTACCTCTCAAACACTTCAGTAATTCCTTCTCCTGGATTGGATTTAAAATGTTCATACTCAGAGGTTAGGATCTCCAACTTGTTCTCCCTAACTTCCTCTGTGCCTTCATTAATCACCTCAATAGTTTCCCACATGTGTTTGGAATTTTTACAGTTCATCACATGTCTGTTCATCAAGGGATCAAGGGAATCAATTAATATTAATTGAAGGCTGGCATCCAAGGAGGCTTCTTCTTTTCAGCAGGAGAAAAATCCTCAGGCTCTTTTGGATAGGTTCTAGCTTTGGTAATCACAACATCATCTACTATCACCTCTGGTTCAATAACCATCGGAGTTTTGGACCCTTCTTTAACAAGTTCAGATATTTGGGATTTGCAACTTGTAAAAACAAGAGCATCTTCTTCTTCCACATGATATAATTTTCTTTATCAAATAGTGGAATTTTAACGGTTCCAACTTTTTGTGAAGTCATTATGAATTTTTGAATAAATAAAAATTCAAGGAGTTGAAAAATCACAAAAGTCTAGGATCTTGATTTGTTCGTTAATCAGAAGGCTCTGATACCAATTGTTAGGTCCCAATGTGTTTGTAGAAGGGGGGTTGAATACAAACATACCGAATAATCGAATTAATGCGGAATAAAAATTGAAACAAAATTCAAGTTAAATAAAATATTATTAAACTTGAAAGGTGTTACAACAACTGTATCGATTACAAGGAATTAATCTCAAATTAATTATCACAAATCTAGAATAAATTCGACATGAACTTTTTCTATTTTTGCAATAAAAAGATTCAAATGCTAAACGCAATTTGAGAGTAAGTTCTAGGGATTTTGATCCGCTAGATAGTTACACAAGAATAAGATAAAGATTTCTAGTGGTTTGGATTTAACTTACAAACTAGAAATTATGATATTAAAGTTTGCAGATGAAGGATAAAATATTGTCTTCTTTTTCTTTTCTGCTGTGTTCTTGTTTTTAACTTGTGTTCTATGTGTCTGATAGTCTTCTGCTTCTTCTTTTCTTTTAAATCAATCAACAGACTCTCATTGAACTGGCAAGACAATCCTGAGCTCAGCAAGACAATCGGTAGGACTATTGATTGTACTAGCAAGATAATCTGATTGAACTACAATGACTTTCGGTATGACAATCAGTTGAACTAGCAAGACAATCTCCTTCCCAGTAGAACTTTCGGTATGACTATTGAAATGACTTGGCATGACAATTGGTATGACAATCAGATTTTCATGCTAGTTTATTTTCAATTGTCTTGCTGATTTAAGACTGTTTTTAATCCAATTAAACTTCTGAAAATTCTTAATATTAATATGAATTAATTAATCAATTAATTCAATTAATCAATAAATTAATCTTTGCAGATATAATTTATTTTCTTAATTAAATTATATGACTTAATTAATTAATAGAGAAATAATACTAACCTTGAGCAGCAACCATTCTTCTGAAAATCTTCTGAAAATCACTGAGAATTATGAATCAATTCCACCACTTCAATGTTGACACTCGATGTATTGTCTGGTTCATGAGTGACTAACTTCCGTGACGTTTCTTCATGTCTTGACTTTGATAATTGATTTTCTTCAGATTAAGTCCTTGTAATTCTTTGATACCCTGACGAGATCTCTGTCACTTGATTAAATCCACAACCTTGATTTATATCACTGAGGCTTGATCAATTTCTTGAACTTCTTCCAGTGAATTAACTCCTCAAGTCTGTAGATGAACGTTGTTTCTGAATCCATTGACAGATGTTACTTTGTGAGATCTCTTTGACAGTAGATCCACTATTTACTTATTACATTCTTATTTGAGTTGAGTTAAATCCTCGAATATACAAATAGGCTATGACATATGCATTACACAGACTATAAAAGCTTTAGGTCACTGGGCACAAAGTCCCCTAGAACTTAATAACTCGAGTATTAAAGAGCCCACTCTTGATCAATTATGCATAGCACATATTTTTTTTTTCTATTTTTTTTCTCATGTTATGAACGAGTGCATTTCGCTCCATCTCGCTCAACCCTAAACTACACATATAAATATGAGAAGGCTACTAACCATTTGACGCCTAGCCACAACTAGCATTGATATCCAATATTTTTCTCCAATTTTTAAAAATCCATGTTATTTTGTCACTAAGAGAATAACATAAATTCTAGACATAAATAAGTGATTAAACGTCGACAAACAAACAAGTCATGATCATGATCTAGCACTCAAGCAACCTATAAGACTTAGTGAAAATTTTCTTATTTCTAGCATGCAAATCAATTCTTTAGGACTTAACATTCCTCTATACGACATCACTACACTCGAATCAACATGACAAATTAATCAGAAAAATAACCTAAGGGATCATGATATAATGCCAATGCAACTATATGCAACATACCAACATGATAACAAATACGCAAAACAAAAACAAATAACTACATGACAAATATGTAAACTATATGAACTAAACTATCATGAATATTGTTAGGTCACACTTTCACTGTAGAGGGGGTGAATACAGTGTTTATTACAATCAAATCAAACTTCAAGAACTTATGTAACAGAAAACAAACTTTATTTAAACAATAAACTCTGTTACAATCTGGAACTGTTATCTCTCAGTGATGAACAAAATATCACGAGAGCTGCTAGGGTTATAATAAATAATATTCTCGATAATGATAACACTTATAGTGTAAACCCTATGTCTGTGTTTATATACTACACAGTTACAAGATAATCGCTAATTGATATGGAATATAATTCTGCTTCCTAAAATATATCAATCAGATATCTTCTATTCCAAGTATTCCATTCTTCACGGAATTCCTTCTTCATGCATATCTCTTCTTATGTTTATCTTGATCTTCTTAACTTTAATCAGCTACTGTCCTTATCTGATCGTCCTTCAGCACTTAAGTTCTGATATCTATCTCCTGATAACATAAGTACTGATATCCCTTAAGTTCTGACTTCCAGTATAAGTACTGATCAGTTAAGTACTGATTTGTTCTGTTCAAATAAGATCTGAAATCTAAACATAAAACATATTAGCCATGACATTATCAAATATATCTAACAATCTCCCCCAACTTGTAAATTAACAAAATATACAAGTTTAACAGATATTTGATGATGTCAAAAACATTAAGTACAAATGCATGAGAAATAGACAAGATAACTACAACTTACAGTCCTTAAAGTTTTTACCAATTCAACTTCTGATAACAACTTCAATCTGTATAAATATCAGAATTTAAGCAGTTGTAGATCTTCGACTTGGCTTCATCATTTTCTGATCTCTCTGATGTCAGGAGTTGTTCTGAGATAATTCTTCAACAAACATTTCTCAGCATATCTGAGTTCATCAATCATTCTCCGTTTGACATCTTTAAGCTCTGCAGTATCTTCACCAGTTTGAAATATTGCAGCTCTGAGATCATTAATCTTTGCTTTTCTCAACTCCCGATCTAGTCTTATGACATAAGCTTTATTAGACTCTAGATTGAATTCAAGCCCCTTAATACCAAGATATGTTCTGATCTGTGCAGTATTAGGCTTCATATCAACAATATCACCATTGTGATTTCTGTACTTTGGAACATATCTGCTGTCAGACTTAACAGAATAAAGTCTTTTCTGTCTCTGAATCTGTTCCTTTAAGTAGTTTGCAGCAGTCTCTGTTATTCTGTCATCCACTTGAAGTAAGAACAATACATGCTCCAATTCTTCAAAATACTTCACATGAATGGCATTTTGTCTTATATGATAAACCCTACCATCTGTCATGAAATACAACATGATGTATTCTTTCAAGTAGGTATGGTAAACCATCTGTACAGATTCTAGTTGATTCAATCTCTCAGGAGTTGCTCCAATACCTGGTTCACTCAAGGAAGTTGGATCATCAGGTAGTGTTGTGTACTCTTCTTTCATCAGCACTTCCCAATCCAGTTTTATCTCTAGCTTCCTTTCCAGTAACTACTCTTGCTTCAAAACCACTTGAAGTAGTCTTCAAAGATTGAGTCTGTTTTGCTTTAGTGAATCCTGGTAGGAGTGTTTTAGATTTATTTTCTGATATCAAGTTAACTTGAGCACTGTCAGAGGTTACTTGCTTCTTCTGAATATCAGAACTTACAATTTCTTGACTCTGAACAACTTGAGCCATGTCAGAGGTTGTTTTAAGAACTTTTCTTGAAGTCAGAGCAAGATTATCTTTTCCATCAGTAATTTCTTCTTCCTCAGGAGGTACATAAGGCTTGATAGGTTCACCAACCTTTTCTTTACCCTTGGATCTTGGATCTATCTGTGGTTGTGATCTAGCCAAAGTTTCTTCAGTATGTATCCTTTCTTTGATCACAATGCCTTTAGGTTTTGGAAGTAACTTTTTACCAGAAGCTTCAGATTTAGATGTGACTTTCTCTGATTTAAGTCTGGCTTCTTCTTCCTTTAAACTTTCCAAGTCCATCCCTGGATTTTCTTGAAGAAATAACTGTCTTGACATTTCCTCATCAAGATCTAGAAGTTCATCAGAACTTATCCTTTTACCAGCAGCAGAACTTATTCTTTTCCCAGTATCAGAACTTGTTCTGTGACTAGCTTGTCTTGATGTAAACCTTCTACCTTGACTATGACCACTACCCATTCCAGAGTTTCCTTGGTCATCTTTTCCATCATCCTTTCCTTGCAGTGACTTGTTGGTTTTGCATTTGGACTTAATTACCTTCTCCCCCTTTTTGGCATCAGCAGGTAATAAAAGAGAGATAAGTAGTTCCACTGAGGTCTGGATTTCAGTAAGTTGCGATTGCTGAGAAGCTTGATTTGTCAGAATTTGATCAATCTGAGCTTGTTGCTTCTCTTGAGTTTTCTCAATATAAGCAACCCTGTCAATGGTAGGTTGGAAGAACTTTTTCTTATCAAGTTTCCAAACTTGTTCCTGTTTAATAAAGTTCTCCTGAATCTTGTGTAGCTCTGCATGAGTATTGGAATGAAGACCTTGTAGATGTTTAGTACTCAATGCAGTGACTCTAAGCTGGATTTTAAAATCATCAGAATTAACATTTCATCAGCTTTAGTCAAGTGCTCAGCAAGATGTAAAGCATTTGGAACACATGAAACTGAGTTCCATTCCTTAGTCCACTCCTGACCTGCAGGAGTTTCACTCCAAGGTACTGGTGCATCCCTGATAACAAACTCCTTTAGCAGTTCAGACTTAGGAAGAGTCAATGGAGGAGTATGTCCTGAAGGACCTGCTGCATCAGCATCTACAGTTGTAGCAGCTTCACCAGTATCTCCAACATTTGCAGCATCAGAACTTAAAGAATCAGTATCTTCTGATAAGACAACTGTGTGAGTAGCAATGGAGGCTTCAACATCCTCTAATTGCTGATCGGATACTAAGTTCTGATCAACAGCCATATCCTGATGCTCACCTAAATCTGATCATCATCTTGATGCAGAGAAGGTGATAGTGATAACTCAGGAGTTTGAACAGCATCAGTAACAGGTGTTGTGGAAGGATTATTTGTTGTTGGAGCTTCTAACAAAAGTATTTCAGGCACAACCAAGTTCTGAATATCAATTTCAGCACTTGTGCCTGGATCAACAAGAGATATAGAAGGTGAATTAGCCTTGTCAGATACAGGTTCCCCCCCCCCCCCTTGCCCTCCTCCTGGGGGGGGGGGAAACCCTGTATCTGACAAGGCTAATTCACCTTCTATATCTCTTGTTGATCCAGGCACAAGTGCTGAAATTGATATTCAGAACTTGGTTGTGCCTGAAATACTTTTGTTAGAAGCTCCAACAACAAATAATCCTTCCACAACACCTGTTACTGATGCTGTTCAAACTCCTGAGTTATCACTATCACCTTCTCTGCATCAAGATGATGATCAGATTTTAGGTGAGCATCAGGATATGGCTGTTGATCAGAACTTAGTATCCGATCAGCAATTAGAGGATGTTGAAGCCTCCATTGCTACTCACACAGTTGTCTTATCAGAAGATACTGATTCTTTAAGTTCTGATGCTGCAAATGTTGGAGATACTGGTGAAGCTGCTACAACTGTAGATGCTGATGCAGCAGGTCCTTCAGGACATACTCCTCCATTGACTCTTCCTAAGTCTGAACTGCTAAAGGAGTTTGTTATCAGGGATGCACCAGTACCTTGGAGTGAAACTCCTGCAGGTCAGGAGTGGACTAAGGAATGGAACTCAGTTTCATGTGTTCCAAATGCTTTACATCTTGCTGAGCACTTGACTAAAGCTGATGAAATGTTAAATTCTGATGATTTTAAAACCCAGCTTAGAGTCAC
This sequence comes from Apium graveolens, assembly GCF_009905375.1. NCBI lineage: Eukaryota > Viridiplantae > Streptophyta > Magnoliopsida > Apiales > Apiaceae > Apium > Apium graveolens. The sequence goes on from NW_027421426.1 coordinate 24,577, forward strand.
TGCATTGAGTACTAAACATCTACAAGGTCTTCATTCCAATACTCATGCAGAGCTACACAAGATTCAGGAGAACTTTATTAAACAGGAACAAGTTTGGAAACTTGATAAGAAAAAGTTCTTCCAACCTACCATTGACAGGGTTGCTTATATTGAGAAAACTCAAGAGAAGCAACAAGCTCAGATTGATCAAATTCTGACAAATCAAGCTTCTCAGCAATCGCAACTTACTGAAATCCAGACCTCAGTGGAACTACTTATCTCTCTTTTATTACCTGCTGATGCCAAAAAGGGGGAGAAGGTAATTAAGTCCAAATGCAAAACCAACAAGTCACTGCAAGGAAAGGATGATGGAAAAGATGACCAAGGAAACTCTGGAATGGGTAGTGGTCATAGTCAAGGTAGAAGGTTTACATCAAGACAAGCTAGTCACAGAACAAGTTCTGATACTGGGAAAAGAATAAGTTCTGCTGCTGGTAAAAGGATAAGTTCTGATGAACTTCTAGATCTTGATGAGGAAATGTCAAGACAGTTATTTCTTCAAGAAAATCCAGGGATGGACTTGGAAAGTTTAAAGGAAGAAGAAGCCAGACTTAAATCAGAGAAAGTCACATCTAAATCTGAAGCTTCTGGTAAAAAGTTACTTCCAAAACCTAAAGGCATTGTGATCAAAGAAAGGATACATACTGAAGAAACTTTGGCTAGATCACAACCACAGATAGATCCAAGATCCAAGGGTAAAGAAAAGGTTGGTGAACCTATCAAGCCTTATGTACCTCCTGAGGAAGAAGAAATTACTGATGGAAAAGATAATCTTGCTCTGACTTCAAGAAAAGTTCTTAAAACAACCTCTGACATGGCTCAAGTTGTTCAGAGTCAAGAAATTGTAAGTTCTGATATTCAGAAGAAGCAAGTAACCTCTGACAGTGCTCAAGTTAACTTGATATCAGAAAATAAATCTAAAACACTCCTACCAGGATTCACTAAAGCAAAACAGACTCAATCTTTGAAGACTACTTCAAGTGGTTTTGAAGCAAGAGTAGTTACTGGAAAGGAAGCTAGAGATAAAACTGGATTGGGAAGTGCTGATGAAAGAAGAGTACACAACACTACTGATGATCCAACTTCCTTGATGTGAACCAGGTATTGGAGCAACTCCTGAAGATTGAATCAACTAGAATCTGTACAGATGGTTTACCATACCTACTTGAAAGAATACATCATGTTGTATTTCATGACAGATGGTAGGGTTTATCATATAAGACAAAATGCCATTCTGTTGAAGTATTTTGAAGAATTGGAGCATGTATTGTTCTTACTTCAAGTGGATGACAGAATAACAGAGACTGCTGCAAACTACTTAAAGGAACAGATTCAGAGACAGAAAAGACTTTATTCTGTTAAGTCTGACAGCAGATATGTTCCAAAGTACAGAAATCACAATGGTGATATTGTTGATATGAAGCCTAATACTGCACAGATCAGAACATATCTTGGTATTAAGGGGCTTGAATTCAATCTAGAGTCTAATAAAGCTTATGTCATAAGACTAGATCGGGAGTTGAGAAAAGCAAAGATTAATGATCTCAGAGCTGCAATATTTCAAACTGGTGAAGATACTGCAGAGCTTAAAGATGTCAAACGGAGAATGATTGATGAACTCAGATATGCTGAGAAATGTTTGTTGAAGAATTATCTCAGAACAACTCCTGACATCAGAGAGATCAGAAAATGATGAAGCCAAGTCGAAGATCTACAACTGCTTAAATTCTGATATTTATACAGATTGAAGTTGTTATCAGAAGTTGAATTGGTAAAAACTTTAAGGACTGTAAGTTGTAGTTATCTTGTCTATTTCTCATGCATTTGTACTTAATGTTTTTGACATCATCAAATATCTGTTAAACTTGTATATTTTGTTAATTTACAAGTTGGGGGAGATTGTTAGATATATTTGATAATGTCATGGCTAATATGTTTTATGTTTAGATTTCAGATCTTATTTGAACAGAACAAATCAGTACTTAACTGATCAGTACTTATACTGGAAGTCAGAACTTAAGGGATATCAGTACTTATGTTATCAGGAGATAGATATCAGAACTTAAGTGCTGAAGGACGATCAGATAAGGACAGTAGCTGATTAAAGTTAAGAAGATCAAGATAAACATAAGAAGAGATATGCATGAAGAAGGAATTCCGTGAAGAATGGAATACTTGGAATAGAAGATATCTGATTGATATATTTTAGGAAGCAGAATTATATTCCATATCAATTAGCGATTATCTTGTAACTGTGTAGTATATAAACACAGACATAGGGTTTACACTATAAGTGTTATCATTATCGAGAATATTATTTATTATAACCCTAGCAGCTCTCGTGATATTTTGTTCATCACTGAGAGATAACAGTTCCAGATTGTAACAGAGTTTATTGTTTAAATAAGTTTGTTTTCTGTTACATAAGTTCTTGAAGTTTGATTTGATTGTAATAAACACTGTATTCACCCCCTCTACAGTGAAAGTGTGACCTAACAATATTCATGATAGTTTAGTTCATATAGTTTACATATTTGTCATGTAGTTATTTGTTTTTGTTTTGCGTATTTGTTATCATGTTGGTATGTTGCATATAGTTGCATTGGCATTATATCATGATCCCTTAGGTTATTTTCTGATTAATTTGTCATGTTGATTCGAGTGTAGTGATGTCGTATAGAGGAATGTTAAGTCCTAAAGAATTGATTTGCATGCTAGAAATAAGAAAATTTTCACTAAGTCTTATAGGTTGCTTGAGTGCTAGATCATGATCATGACTTGTTTGTTTGTCGACGTTTAATCACTTATTTATGTCTAGAATTTATGTTATTCTCTTAGTGACAAAATAACATGGATTTTTAAAATTGGAGAAAAATATTGGATATCAATGCTAGTTGTGGCTAGGCGTCAAATGGTTAGTAGCCTTCTCATATTTATATGTGTAGTTTAGGGTTGAGCGAGATGGAGCGAAATGCACTCGTTCATAACATGAGAAAAAAAATAGAAAAAAAAAATATGTGCTATGCATAATTGATCAAGAGTGGGCTCTTTAATACTCGAGTTATTAAGTTCTAGGGGACTTTGTGCCCAGTGACCTAAAGCTTTTATAGTCTGTGTAAGGCATATGTCATAGCCTATTTGTATATTCGAGGATTTAACTCAACTCAAATAAGAATGTAATAAGTAAATAGTGGATCTACTGTCAAAGAGATCTCACAAAGTAACATCTGTCAATGGATTCAGAAACAACGTTCATCTACAGACTTGAGGAGTTAATTCACTGGAAGAAGTTCAAGAAATTGATCAAGCCTCAGTGATATAAATCAAGGTTGTGGATTTAATCAAGTGACAGAGATCTCGTCAGGGTATCAAAGAATTACAAGGACTTAATCTGAAGAAAATCAATTATCAAAGTCAAGACATGAAGAAACGTCACGGAAGTTAGTCACTCATGAACCAGACAATACATCGAGTGTCAACATTGAAGTGGTGGAATTGATTCATAATTCTCAGTGATTTTCAGAAGATTTTCAGAAGAATGGTTGCTGCTCAAGGTTAGTATTATTTCTCTATTAATTAATTAAGTCATATAATTTAATTAAGAAAATAAATTATATCTGCAAAGATTAATTTATTGATTAATTGAATTAATTGATTAATTAATTCATAATTAATATTAAGAATTTTCAGAAGTTTAATTGGATTAAAAACAGTCTTAAATCAGCAAGACAATTGAAAATAAACTAGCATGAAAATCTGGATTGTCATACCAATTGTCATGCCAAGTCATTTCAATAGTCATACCGAAAGTTCTACTGGGAAGGAGATTGTCTTGCTAGTTCAACTGATTGTCATACCGAAAGTCATTGTAGTTCAATCAGATTATCTTGCTAGTACAATCAATAGTCCTACCGATTGTCTTGCTGAGCTCAGGATTGTCTTGCCAGTTCAATGAGAGTCTGTTGATTGATTTAAAAAGAAAAGAAGAAGCAGAAGACTATCAGACACATAGAACACAAGTTAAAAACAAGAACACAGCAGAAAAGAAAAAGAAGACAATATTTTATCCTTCATCTGCAAACTTTAATATCATAATTTCTAGTTTGTAAAGTTAAATCCAAACCACTAGAAATCTTTATCTTATTCTTGTGTAACTATCTAGCGGATCAAAATCCCTAGAACTTACTCTCAAATTGCGTTTAGCATTTGAATCTTTTTATTGCAAAAATAGAAAAAGTTCATGTCGAATTTATTCTAGATTTGTGATAATTAATTTGAGATTAATTCCTTGTAATCGATACAGTTGTTGTAACACCTTTCAAGTTTAATAATATTTTATTTAACTTGAATTTTGTTTCAATTTTTATTCCGCATTAATTCGATTATTCGGTATGTTTGTATTCAACCCCCCTTCTACAAACACATTGGGACCTAACAATTGGTATCAGAGCCTTCTGATTAACGAACAAATCAAGATCCTAGACTTTTGTGATTTTTCAACTCCTTGAATTTTTATTTATTCAAAAATTCATAATGACTTCACAAAAAGTTGGAACCGTTAAAATTCCACTATTTGATAAAGAAAATTATATCATGTGGAAGAAGAAGATGCTCTTGTTTTTACAAGTTGCAAATCCCAAATATCTGAACTTGTTAAAGAAGGGTCCAAAACTCCGATGGTTATTGAACCAGAGGTGATAGTAGATGATGTTGTGATTACCAAAGCTAGAACCTATCCAAAAGAGCCTGAGGATTTTTCTCCTGCTGAAAAGAAGAAGCCTCCTTGGATGCCAGCCTTCAATTAATATTAATTGATTCCCTTGATCCCTTGATGAACAGACATGTGATGAACTGTAAAAATTCCAAACACATGTGGGAAACTATTGAGGTGATTAATGAAGGCACAGAGGAAGTTAGGGAGAACAAGTTGGAGATCCTAACCTCTGAGTATGAACATTTTAAATCCAATCCAGGAGAAGGAATTACTGAAGTGTTTGAGAGGTACAATGTTGATCAACAACCTGAACATAAATGGAAAATATTATTCAATCAGGGAGGTCAACAAAAAGTTCCTTTTAACACTGCCAACTCATCTTGAACATAGAATCACTGCCATTAGAGAAGCTAGAGATCTGAGTGAGATTTCTTTGGATAGACTCTATGGTGTGTTAAAAACCTATGAGTTGGAGCAGATTCAGCAAAGGAAGTCTACGGGAAAGATAGAATGGTCAGCACATCTACTGCTCTTGTAGCTGAAGGTCAACAACAACAACAATCTCAACAGTCGGAGAGAATGGTACAGTTTCCAAGGCTGAGGAAAATGTATTAGTAGCAGAATATGATCCTCCTACTACAAATCAATCCAGTGATGATTTTTATTCCTTGGAAGAGCTGGAGCAATTGGAAGATGAGTCAATGGCCCAAATTGTCAAGAGATTCTCCAATGTCAGATTCAAGAGAAATCCCAAGTTCAAGTACAAGTCCAACTACAACAATTCCAGAAAGGTGGATCTTCATCCTCTAACACCAGCAGTGGTGGATACAAAACAGGGATGGTTGATCGGAGCACCATTAGATGCTATAACTGCAATGAGTTGGGACACTTTGCCACAGAATGTAGGAAGCCAAAGCAAGTAAGGAAGAACTCTTATGATTCAAATCAGAAGAGTAACTCTGAAAGGGCTTATCTGGCAAAGGGAAGAAGCTGGGATGATACTGATAGTGAAGATGAAGAAGAAGGGAATCTTGCTCTTATGGCTATTGATGGAAAAGCTTCATCGTCAAGAAAAGAGGTAAAATACTGATGCTGAATTAGTTTATCATCTAGGAGGTAACTTAGATTGTGCTCGTCGTGATAATGAACTGTTAAGTCAACAGATCAAAGACCTTGAGAAAGAGGTCAATGAATTAAGACTTGTGCACATTAATCAAGACAAGTTAAAAGAACAAGTATCTTTTCTAGAGAATAGAGTTAACTGTTATAGACAACTCGAAACTATTCTCAAAGACAAGATCACCGGTCTTGAGACTAAGGTTAGAGCCTACTTCAATTCTTGTTCGAAGGCTAAAGAGTTCTACAGTAAGCAAGCTGTTAATCAAACATCTGGAATAGGTTATGATTACAATGCTGCTATTGGAGAATTAGGCATAAACTCCCCTCCTCATGTCTGTGCTAAAGGTAGGGAAGTACCACATGTGCTTAAGGGTGTTGATGAACCCCTCTATAAAGCATCAATTGCTGAACCATTTGATGCGACCTTTCTGTTATTCAAGAAGAAATACGTGCTGAAGATCATGCTAATGAGAAGGTTGTTTCCGAGTCAAGTGTGTCGAAAGTTCCAGTCAAAGTTGTGAAAGCAACTGAGACTAACTCAGACACACATGAGTTGGATAACAAAAATGCCATGTCTACCATGCATAAATTGCCTGTTGTTAATCACTCTCATAAAGCATGTGGTGTTGCTAATTGTATGTCTTGTGCTTTTAATTTGATGTATGCTTATTTTAATGGTAAGCATGTTTCTAGTGATAAGACTACTCCTCGTCAGCATGTGAATAATAAGAAGCATGATAGGTCTAAGACTGCTAGTCCTTCTAAGGCTAGAAAGGAGACATTTGTGCCTAAGCCTAAACAGAAATTTGTTAAGGCTGTTTACAAGGTCAAATGTTCAGTCATTGAGAAAGTTGAGACCATTAAAGTTAAAATGTTGTTTTGCCTGACAAAGGACAATTCTACAAGTATGCCGGGCCCAACCAAGTTTGGGTTCCGAAGAAGGTCTAATCCATTTGTAGTGCAGGGCATTAAACAGGTGGAACCGGTAGTGTGGATTCTTGACAGTGGATCATCAAGACATATGACCGGAGATAGAGCCCTGCTATCAAATGTGGTTGAGAAAGCTGGCCCCTGGTTACCTTTGGAGATAACAGCAAAGGTTTATCTGAGGGATATGGCTGTTTGTAAGCTGGTAATGTTATCATTGAATCAAACTTCTTTCTACATTAGTGATTTCTTATTTCATGTAAAATCCTTTGAAATCACTATTGTACATCATTCTCTCAAAAGATTAAATGTATAATTTTCATTCATTATAGATCTTAAGTACATTTTATCTCTCTATTGCCATATGTTCTGTGATACAGGTTCAGTCTCCAATGACTTTCTTTCATTGACAGTCATGAGGTTGAAAACCCACAACATCTATCCCAGACTGTAAAGACAAACACAGAAACAGAACCAACCAACACTCTCTTACCACTAAATGTAGTATGAATGAGCGTGAGGGAGATAGTGCCTTAGTGCACCACATAAGGAAGGTTCTGTAGTCAACCCAGTAGCTCTGTCTCCTACATAGATGAGTAGTATTTAAACCGAGACAACTGCTAGCCCCCATACATCTTCTCAAAAAGATGTAATGGCTGAAAAGGCAAAAACAGTTACTAGATTCATTCTCTCAACAGGGTGCGTCTATTGAAATTTGCCTGTCGGCCAGGGTATCCGATGTAGTGTCACCACTTCAAACATAAACAATTCTTGATGCACAAGGAAGGTTACACACACAAAGGATGAGTTGACGGAAACAAGAGTTTCGACCATTTTAAGGTCAGATTCGATTGTTCAAGGTTCGTTAATGGACCAATTGCCTTTACAGGTGTTAGGAGAGGATACTGATCCAAAAGCCATATGTCAGTGGTCAGTGTCTACCTCCCCAGGCTTAAATCCCCTGGATGCATCTGCGGATAGTGGATCTGACATAGGTGCAGATCGGCAACTTGTTGACAATGATTCAGATATTACCTGATGAGTCACAAGGAAATGTCTTCACAGACATTAGAAGGGAACTTTGATCTTTATGCTAAATTCGTTGGATCATTGTTTACCTTCCCAGAATTCAAATCTGGAACCCTAAAAGGGAAACTAGCAACTTGTAGATTATGACTCAGATTCATCTGACGAGTTTAACAAGGATGGGGATTTGCGAACTCCCATTGCACCACCTGTGACCTCCTTAAGGATGGCTAAGGTGATTTTCCTTGCAGGTACAGCTAATTGGAGCTATGAGAGGAGTGATACACTTGTGAGAATGAGTGTAAACACGAGTGGAGAGAAGAGTGAAACACATGTGAGGTACACTAAACAGAATCACACATCACAGTGAGGAAGAAAGAGAAACTACTTGTTATTTCTTTTCCAACCAAGTGAAATATGAGAACTCCTTCAGACACGGCATACATTCCTTCTCTAAGGGGGAGATAAAAGCTTAAGTAATAGTTTGGAGGATTCCTCAACTAAGGGGGAGAAATAGCAGGGAGGAAGAAAAAGATCCTACATGTACACTACACCACACCATTGTTGTTTGTAACTACGGATCCTATTGTACGGGAGAGGTGGTAAACACAAGGTGATTTTCTAGTAAGGGAAGAAGCTTTTCAAAAGGGGAGTACCATTGGTTTTTATCTGCGGATCCTATTGTACGGGAGATGTGGTAAACGAAGGTGATCTTCTTTAATCAGTTGATTCTCATAGGGGGAGAAGCAAGAGAGATATGCTTCTCAACAGGAAATGTGGTTGTACAAAAGAAGATGAAACTACTTGAAGATATGTTCAGTCTAGAGGAACATCTATTTGGAATCTGGAAAATGTTAAATGTATCCAGAACTTTTCTGCTATTTACTTTGCATTTCTGTTTATATCTTTTTCTTATTTGTTAGTTGAGTTATCCTCTAGGTATTTGTTGTTATTGTCTAACAAACAAATAGGGGGAGATTGTAAGGCATATGTCATAGCCTATTTGTATATTCGAGGATTTAACTCAACTCAAATAAGAATGTAATAAGTAAATAGTGGATCTACCGTCAAAGAGATCTCAAAGTAACATCTGTCAAAGGATTCAGAAACAAGGTTCATCTACAGACTTGAGGTTAATTCACTGGAAGAAGTTCAAGAAATTGATCAAGCCTCAGTGATATAAATCAAGTTGTGGATTTAATCAAGTGACAGAGATCTCGTCAGGGTATCAAAGAATTACAAGGATTTAATCTGAAGAAAATCAATTATCAAAGTCAAGACATGAAGAAACGTCACGGAAGTTAGTCACTCATGAACCAGACAGTACATCGAGTGTCAACATTGAAGTGGTGGAATTGATTCATAATTCTCAGTGATTTTCAGAAGATTTTCAGAAGAATGGTTGCTGCTCAAGTTAGTATTAATTCTCTATTAATTAATTAAGTCATATAATTTAATTAAGAAAATAAATTATATCTGCAAAGATTAATTTATTGATTAATTGAATTAATTGATTAATTAATTCAGAATTAATATTAAGAATTTTCAGAAGTTTAATTGGATTAAAAACAGTCTTAAATCAGCAAGACAATTGAAAATGAACTAGCATGACAATCTGGATTGTCATACCGATTGTCATGCCAAGTCATTTCAATAGTCATACCGAAAGTTCTACTGGGAAGGAGATTGTCTTGCTAGTTCAACTGATTGTCATACCGAAAGTCATTGTAGTTCAATCAGATTGTCTTGCTAGTACAATCAATAGTCCTACTGATTGTCTTGCTGAGCTCAGGATTGTCTTGCCAGTTCAATGAGAGTCTGTTGATTGATTTAAAAAGAAAAGAAGAAGCAGAAGACTATCAACACATAGAACACAAGTCAAAAACAAGAACACATCAGAAAAGAAAAAGAAGACAATATTTCATCCTTCATCTGCAAACTTCAAGATCATAATTTCTAGTTTGTAAAGTTAAATCCAAACCACTAGAAATCTTTATCTTGTTCTTGTGTAACTATCTAGCGGATCAAAATCCCTAGAACTTAATCTCAAATTGCGTTTAGCATTTGAATCTTTTTATTGCAAAATAGAAAAAGTTCATGTCGAATTTATTCTAGATTTGTGATAATTAATTTGAGATTAATCCTTGTAATCGATACAGTTGTTGTAACACCTTTCAAGTTTAATAATATTTTTATTTAACTTGAATTTTGTTTCAATTTTTTATTCCGCACTAAATTCGATTATTCGGTATAGTTTGTATTCAATCCCCCCCCCCCTTCTACAAACACATTGGGACCTAACAGTCTGGGATCCGCTAACCTAACGCTCGCTACATGGATATTATTGCATAACTCTTTTGTGGACCTCGATCATTGCACGATCAAATAATTATGTTTGTGTTTTTTGTGTTATCAATAAAAGTATGAATCCTTGTATAACTCTGATAAAATTGAAGTATTGTTTGTCATTTTGTGTTGATCATTTATTCAGTTTATAACCTTGTTACTGTCTTGACGAGAGGTGAGTTATGATTATTGATCTAGTTTCGAGGGTATATCTGTTAAGCAATTGCACACACGCACGTTTTTGGCTTGTAAGTCGATTTGTGGGATTTGATTCAACTTTGTGCCAATAATTGCATTCTTTGAGATGTTGCTCATTGGTTGGTTAAGTTATCCTAAGGGGATAGTTGCATTCATGTTAGTTGCATTCATGCATTTTTGTTTTGTTCTTTGAGTCTGTTTATGCTTAAGGACAATTATCGATTCAAGTTTGAGGGTGTGATAAGTGGAATTTATATCCACTTAGAACGCTTCGTAAAGTCTCAAATTGGTGATTTGTACTCAAGTTATTTGTGTTTTTGATATGTTTTGTAGTGTTTTGCATTTCAGGGTATATTTGGAAGAAGGAATAGATTTTACATTATTTCTATGCTAAAAGGGTGTTAGGATGGAGGCTCGGGAGTTAGCATGAAAGAAACCAGCAATTGAAGTCAAGGAAATAAGAAAAATCAGAATTGTCAGAAGGTCAGGGCGGCCGCGCTAGTCTTGGGAGCGGTAGCGCCCATTGGTCAGAAAGCGAGCGTGCCCGCGCTGGTATGCGGGGCGGCCGCGCTGTGTCGGGATTGCAGAATCCTGATTACAATATAATAATGATTTTTCAGACTCTAAATCATAATGGGCTTATATATAAAGCCTTTTGAAGATGTTTTTGATAACAACGAGAAGAAGGAGAGAGCAGTAAGAAGACCTAATAGAACAATACAACAAAGGAGAAGAAGATCTTGTTTTTACTTGTGATTCTTTGCTTAAGTTATAACGTTGGATGCTTGTTTTCTTATTCGTTTGAACCTTACACTCTTGTTAACGTACTCTTGATTATTATTCAGTTTATAAAGATCTAGTTTTATACCATGCTTTTATTGGAACCCATGGTGACGATGAGTTCGGTTATGAACTAATCGTTATCGTGGGATTCTAACGGATTTACTTATGGATTTCTATAGTTAATTTATTTCAATATCTTGGTGTGTGGTGATTGATTGATATCCTAGTATTGGTTGTGCTTATTCGTCTTATGTGTGGAGCTAACATATAAGATAGCGTGTTAATCTCTATTGAAGCGAAAGTGAATATAGAGGTTTAGAACTTGCCATGCTAGCATAGGTTCATGTATAATTGTTATGCATGATCTGTAGGTAATTTTAACCATCTTACTTGCCCTATATAATCACGATAGATAACTTGCACATTAAACCATTATGTTTTCAAATTCTATAGACATATAGCGTCTAAGCATAATTGGTGTCTACTTAGCTTCTATCTCTTTTGTGGATGTCTAGTAGTAGGGTATTCGTGCAACGAAAGTTGGCGTTTATTAGTTCCGTGTTATCTGATTAATTGTCATCACCATTGCATGCTAAGGTTAAGAACAATGACTTTAAATGAAGTATTTAATAAAGTGAGAATCTCATGTTTGTCTCATATAGTTAATTTAATCACTTTTATTCTTAGTTAATTGCATGTTAGTTTAATCTTAGTTATAAACATCTCAACTTGTTATTGTCTTAGCATTGAGTGATAGCCATACCATTGTTGTATAGGTGCATAATATTAAGTTAACTAATAAGAGTCTCTATGGGTACGAATCTGATTTATATCTTATACTACTTGCGAACGCGTATACTTGCGTGTAATTTTAGCACGTGTTTTCACCCTAACAGACACTTACCTTATTAATAGATATCCTTCTAAACTTTTACAAGGAAAATCTTCTTATGAATTGTTGTTTAACAAAATCCAACTTACACTTCTCTTGAACCATTTGGCTGCCTTTGTTACATTTCCATTCCTAAACCATTTAGAGATAAATTTTCACCAAGGGCTGAAGCTTGTGTTTTTCTTGGTTACCCTTATGGGAAGAAAGCTTTCAAAGTACTTACCCTCAATATATTAAAATTCAGTTTTCCAGGATATTCATTTCCATGAGTCCATTTTCCCTTTTGTAAAACCACTCTCTTCATTATTTCTTCCATAATCTCTCCCATATTTTATTCCTCATAATCATGACATTTCTACACACACTAATTCATCAATTGACACAAATTATGTTCCATATTTTCATACTGATAACTCATATGCACAATCTGTTGGACCATCTTTGTCCACTTCACCATCACATTCTACTCATGAACCACACATCTCACCTTCCACCAGTTCTACAAATATTCCTCCTCCCCCAGAAATCAGACATTCCACTAGACAATCTAAACTTCCTGTGTATTTGAATGACTTTCATCCTTACACTTCCACCTGCAATGATACCATTTGTGATCATACTATCACCTCCTTGTGTGTTACTCCCAATACACATTCCCCAATACAATCTGTTTGCTATACTGTTCATATTAATCCCTCTTTGCCTCCTGATGAACCTGCTACTTATGCAGAAGCTTCTTTATATCTTGAATGGCAAGAAGCTATATTGCCAATGAATTTTTAGCACTAGAGGCCAATAACACCTAGTCCTTGGTACCTCTTCCACATGGTAAGAAGGCTATTAACTATAAATGGGTTTTCAAGGTTAAGCATCACTCTGATGGTAGTACATAGTGTTATAAAGCTCAGTTGGTTGTTAAAGGGTTCACTCAGAAGGCTGGGATTGATTTTACAGAAACCTTTTCTCCCGTAGTCAAGATGACCACAATCAGAAGTCTTATAACAGTTGTTGTTAAGAAAGGTTGGAAGATGTCTCAGCTTGATGTAAATAATGCATTCCCCCATGGAGATGTTCATGAGGATGTTTACATTAAGCTTCCTTCTGGTCTTGAAGTTTCTGATACAAACCTTGTTTGTAAACTTTTGAAGTCTCTATATGGTCTTCGACATGCCTCAAGAAATTGGTTTGAAAAATCAACTACTGCTCTTCTTTCTTTGGGCTACACAGCTTCCAAGAATGATTATTCTCTTCTTTATAAAAAGTCTGGTTCTTTTATCATTTATCTTGCTATATATGTGATGATTCTTATTGTTGGCAATGATGATCCTGAGATCTCTCACATCAAACATTTTCTCGATTCCACATTTAAGATAAAGGATCTTGGCACGCCACACTATTTTTTGGGCTTAGAATTTCAACCTGTTCCTAATGGAGTTGTTCTTACTCAAAAGAAGTTTGCTACATATTTACTTTTTGAGTTTGGTTGTCAACAGTTATCTTCTATTATTTGTCCACTAGATCTCACTGTCAAACTCTCCCCTGATATATATGTGATCCTTATTCTGATCCCTCTACTTATAGACGACTTGTGGGAAAATTAAACTTCTTGACAAATACTCGTCATGACCTTGTCCATGTTCTGCGTCATCTCAAAACTAATCCTTCTCAAGGTCTTTTCTTTAATTCTTCACCTTCATTTGCTCTTGAGGCTTACTGTGATGCTGATTTGGCCTCTTGTTCCTATACGAGACGATCGGTCAGTGGTTATGCCGTTATTTTTTGTGGTACTTTAATTTCTTGGAAATCCAAGAAATATCACACAGTCTCTTTGTCCTCAGCCGAGGATGAATATCGTTCCATTCGCCGAGTTACAGCTGAACTAGCTTGGCTACTAGATTTTTCACGAGCTTGAGGTTTCAGATGTTCTACCTGTTTCGATTGGGCCTTTTGTTCTAATACGAGACGATTAGTCAGTGGTTATGCCGTTATTCTTGATGGTACTTTAATTTCTTGGAAATCCAAGAAATATTACACAGTATCTCTGTACTCAATCGAGGCTGAATATCGTTCCATTCGCCGAGTTACAACTGAATTAGCTTGGCTTATAAGACTTCTTCACGAGCTTGAGGTTTCATATGTTCTCCCTGTTCCTGTTAAATGTGAGAATCAAGCTGCAATTTATATTGCCAAAAACCCGGTTTTCCACGAACGAACAAAGCATATCGATTTAGATTGTCATCTTGTTCGCATTAAATTGCTTCCAGGCCTCATTTCCATATCCTATCTATCCACTCATTCTCAGCTTGACGATGTTTTGACAAAACCTCGCACGGGTCTTCATCACCATGACAATATCTGCAAGTTGGGTATGAATTCTTCCCCCTCCAACTTGGGGGTGTTAGGATAGGGGTGTAGACAACCCGATCAAACCGACCAAATCGATCTGAATCGGCCTTATTTCGGCCGATCCGAATCGATTTTTTTCAACCCGATACATATTTGGGTTGAGAAAATGTCAACCCGATTTAATTGGGTTGGATATGGGTTTCGATATATTTAAACTGATCCAACCCAACCCGAATAAAAATATACTTACACGTTAATGTGTTAATTTTATAACTGTGAATATGTTTAGGCGTAATAGATAGGCATCAAAGGCTCATCTAACTATAGCTTATAACATCAGTCCCCAATTTTTAAAGAATATGCCACTGTTTTCATTTATCAAGTTCAATATTTAAAGAATAAGTATTATCACTCTCTTTTAGATGTTTAAGCCATATATGACATGGATGATTGTAATATTTTATTAAACTATTTTTAAGTATTTTAGATTTTGAGACTTTCTGCTTTATTCTATAAATTTATATTAGTTTTGAATATTTACCAAACCGATCCAAACTGAAGTATTACAAATTGGTTTGGGTTACAAATTTAAAAGGTTCAGTATGGATTGAAATTTTGAAAACCCAAATTAATTGGGTTAGATTGCTAAATTCCCTTAACCCACCCAACCCCATCCGTATACACCCTAGTGACATATTACCTGACACACGTCATCACAGCACAGCTGGACTTATTCATTTTCTATATTGTAAATATTATATAGAAAGTTAGTTGGGGAATAATTTTTTTCCCGCAAGTATTTGACTTGTATTTATATACATTCTCTGTACTCTTTTTCATTCAATTCAATACAACATAATCTCACCACTTCTTCTCCTTCTCCATCACAGCTCCACACACATATAGATACACAGATTGTTACAGGTTTCGCACCTTCGCCTCTTCTAACCCAAACATTATACTGGACCTTTCATTGGGCTGGTCGGTTAGAAGTGTGCTATTGGGGTATTGTGGCATTATCATCCCGTATTTTTGATATCAAACCATCATTAAAGAAACTCACACTTCGTATATTTTTTTATGTAAAATTGTGTTACCAAAATAAAGGTATTATATTACACATTGTCCCCTGGTTACGAAAATCAAACGATGTAACTTCACAAAAAAACACCTCTAGTTGCAAAGTTTTAAACCAAAAACGTGAGAACTATATGTTGCAAATTAATGAGCAGATGTATAGTGAAAAGATGTCGTATAGTGAGAACTTTAGTAGAATGGATATACCCTTCTTCTTTTATGACTGGGTATAGTTTCCTCGCATTTTTTCTGGAAATAATATAATTAAATTGCCTCTTAAGTTTATAGGAGGGAAAATCTAATTTTATCTCCAACAATTCTCCTTAAATTCACTCTCTATTTATCTTTTAATAATTAACTAATACAAAAGTAATGAAAGTCTTTGAAGTTGAGTGCATGGTAATGAGTGAAATAATATAATAATGAGTAAGGAGGGATCATTGGCTCCTCAACAATGAGGAAGAATTTGAGGCTCCTGAAATAATAGAGAGTTGCAAGAAGTTCCTTGGAGAAATGTTTTTGCTTTATTTTCCTCAAAATTTGACTAAGGAGCCTGGCATAACATAGTGTTGGAGTTGCACCGATTTCTCTACTTGTGCAAGTTTGTAATTTGTAATCTCCTATCATTTCTAGTAATCAGGACTGCAATAATTTTACTCTGCAATTTATTGCAAACTCCTACCAAATAAAACCTTAAAAGTTCCAAGTAATCCAAGCAAATAGAAAATTTAGACGAAAACAGAACCTGCCAAATAGTTGAAGAATACACAAATTTTATGTTTACAGAATAACTTCCAACACTAGTTTCTTCGCCAACTTATAATGTAAAGTACAGTCAATACAGTTCAACATATTCGTCAATCTTAGCTTGCGTACATATATACAATTATAAGAATGATAAGCTATAAGCTGAAACATTTCTTTGTCCTGACGAACTGTTGGGAGATCTTAGAAACATGACAGAAATAATAAATGTAAACCCGTGAAATAATACAATGCACACCAAACAAATTCATTAAATAAGAGATTATCCAATGTATGCCTAGTGACAGTACAAAGAATTACAAAAAAAACATGTGACAATACATGTTTCTTTGAACATTAAGCCCGGAGATCAGGGATGAGATGATATGATTGTTCTACAGCCAGCTTGGATACAATAAGAACCCCGTCCAAGGAAAAGGAAATTAAACAACTATCGAACGCTCAAAAAACAAGCACACTTTTCTTGCAAAATCAAACGCAAGAAAAACATCAATATATAAATGCGGCCAGAAAGATAGGACTTAAGGAACAGTCCCAATATCCTTGAAGTATTCATGCTCAAGTGCACTCCTGGCTGTAATTCTTCTGCTCGGATCCAAGCAAAGCATTTTCTGCAACACAGTGCACAAGAACTTAAAGAAAAATCGTAGATGTCTAAAAAAGTTATTATTATGCATTGTAGGATGAGGGGTATACACTATGCTAAGCCTTGCAGATGAGGGGTCATTATTATTATGAATTTGTATATACAGGCCAACTTATTATCGTATTAAATAATATTACAAGAAATAAGGAGCATGATGATCATTAAGCAGGTACCAGATAGGATGATAATATCCAGGGGAGCTGGCATATAGTTCATAGAGTAACATGGTGCATATACCCAAAGGTAGATATTATGTCAGAACATATACCTGCGACTTTCATTTTTATCTGTTACATGAGAATAAGTGTTCACGAGACACAAGTGAGGAAAGAGGCAGTGATTGAAAATGAAGGAGTGCCCAAGTGGTGAAATTATTAGAAATAGACGGAGGGAGAGGGGGAGGAGAAGGGAAAGAGGGAGAGAGGGTAGTAATTGATAACCGATAGTGAGTCTAACTGTGGGATTTGAACTAAGAACGGACATCGGACTTCCGAGCCTTGCTCTTTTTTATTTGCTGCCTTGTGTATTACAATTAAAAAAGGTCAAGGCCTTGTTCCTATTTTGGAAATATTAAGAGAGGTTGTATGATCACAATCTATTTAAGAAATTTACAAAACTCAACCGTGTTTACTATACCAATTTTATGAAATGCAAGATAAAAAGAAAGCTAATTATAGATCATTAACTAGTCATTATATACACATAAAAATAGAACATTTCAAACTCACTTTGAGGAGATTCAGACCGGCCAAATCAAGATTTGGGATCACATTTCCCAGCTCCTGTATGTTAGAGATGCATTAATAAGGTTCCAAATTATGTAAAGGACCAATGTAATAAACATCATATCTACAAAAAAAATACCTTAGATGGCCATCTTGGAAAGGAAGACTTAAAATCAGGGAGAGATGTAACTCCAGGCCAGGTATCCTCATTCGGGGTACCCGTAATTCTTCATTGAATCAATCATAAAAAGGAAAAAACAACTCAAAATCAAAGGATGAAGATAATACAGTGCTGTATACAGGAGAATTCCCAATCAAATTTCGTTACAGGCCGTAGCTAAATATGTTTACAATGCTGAAAAGTATAAGCTTAAAAGCAATGGAAAAGAAAACAAGACTGGAAAGCTGCAGAACCTGAATATTCTAAATAATTGATCAATCTCAGCTTCCCCCGGAAACAATGGCTGCTGGTTCACCATCTCAGCAAAAATACAACCAACTGACCAGACATCAACAGGTGTGGAATAGTGGCGAGATCCAAGAAGGATCTCTGGTGCCCTATACCAAAGTGTCACAACCTAGAAAAAAAGCATCAAAAATTTTGTAACAGAATAACACTAACAACTTATCCAAAAATATAAAATTAAAATGACAGTAATATATGATGTGAAAATATTCACCATGGTTCACAAATTCTAAAAAATGTATCATTAAAATTATTTACCATCAAAGCCCCAAGATCAATGGTAGCCAAAAAGAATAAAAACTTGCAAAATTAGGACAAGAAATCAGAGCTTTAACATTCAAAGATGATATCACTTTTACCTTGTAATGGGTTCTAAAAATTAAGGCATAAAACGGATAAGTCGTCAGTATTGAGCCAAACGGAACATTGAATAAACAATACAGAGCAGCTTTAGCACTTTTTATACATAATTTATTTTGAACTGAATCTGCCTTTGGAGTAACAAGTCAATACTGTCAAACTAAAGAAACTTCAACGAAAGTGAAATCCAAAAAAATCACCTGCTTTCCTTTTTACCAAAAGTTTAAAATTTCACTAATGGACATATCCGGAAAAAAATTGAACACTTATTACATTATTTTTTTTTAAATAAACATTACTACATAATTTAATATTAAGCTCATGGAGACTGACATATTTATTAGCTATATAGATACTTTCCATAGTCGCCCACAATCATTACTCAACAATTTAGTAACATTAAGAGCATCGTAAATATCTACTTTGACAGATGGAATATAAGAATATTATTAATTAATGTCTTCAACATTTTAATGTGGCAAAATAATTTGTGATAAGGAAAAGAAAATGTGCCATAAATAACTGGGATCAGGGAGTAATAAACTGCAAACTTAAAATACTGACATTAGCAGAAACTAACACCATATGTGCACTTATAATACTTGGTAAACTTGGTGTATTGAACATTATCAGAAACTAACACCACACAATATATGAACTAATAATAATTGGTAAACCATACATGAACTTGTAATACTTGGTAAACTTGGTGTAATATACATCAAGCAAGTAGAGTAATACCTCGTGTGTAAATGTTCTGACAGGAATTCCAAATGCCCTGGCAAGTCCAAAATCTGCAAGCTTTAGAGCATTGGTACGTCGATCTATGAGCAAGTTTTGGGGCTTGAGATCCCGATGCAGAACTCTATGGGAATGACAATAAGCAATACCACGAAGTATTTGATACAGAAACATCTACACAATTAAAAGGAATATTAGACCATATTTATAAGAATGACAGCAAAACATTTCATTCAAGAAGAATGCTTACAAATAAGAGAGGAAAAACATTAGCCGTCAAAGTTTTATAATTTTAAGTATACAATGAGAAACAAAAAGCAGAAAAACTGTAAGCTTGACCTCATGCCAGTTAAAAAAATTGATTGCATCTGGGGGTTGGTGTGACATCCTTCTTTTATGCATACGTAACATACAAAATAAAATTATCTTCTAGCAACAAAAATATTAGCGACTGAGATTTTGTGTATTATATACATGCCCGTACAAAATACTACTAGTAAGTAGTAACCTGTTTAATACTGTTAGTATGTTGCCATTTCAAGTGTTGGCAAATATCTCTATTAGGCAAGAAAATAATTAATCGTTGTAAACTTAAAAGCACAATTTGAATCTTGTGCACAGATTATAACAACCTTCACAAAAAAAGGCTCACTCACCTTTATCAGACGTGGATCCTTGGCAAACTCTGGGCATGAATCCATATGTTTCTTCAAATCCAGGTCCAGATATTCAAAAACCAGATACAACCGTTTTTCGCTGTGCACGACATCTTGTAACCTGTCGTTAAGACAGTATCAACTTCAAGTACATATACAAATCAAAATCCATTAGCAATCATATGCTGGTACACAATACTGGACAACTAGAGACCAATGTATACAATAAATGGTTGCAATCTGACCTTGACTGTTAGAGCATAATAAAACAAATTCAGTAAGGGTTAAGTGTATTAATATTTCCAGAACATTCTATCAAGAACCACTTTAGCAAAAATTAAACACCAATAAAAGAGAAAGAAAACATTATGTACTCTTTCTATGCAACAAATTTCCCTCAAGCCTAACATTAACACTTGATGCTAGCGTCTCAGACAAGTTACATGATGTCCAATGCTTATAAGCTAACATGTAATCTGATGAAAACGTAATAAGACACAAAATATTACCCTAATACGAGTTCTCGGTTCTCAACAATGAAAATACAAATCCAATCCAATGTAAGAAAATAAAAACACTAAGAATTCCAAGTGCATCAGAAGATTTTAAAGAATCATTGCATTAACATCACCCACCTAAATGTAAAAGTAATAAATGAACCGCAATAAAAAGGAAAGAAGGTACGAGGAACAGGAGATTGCAAATAAATCATTTATTGGACTCAAGTTCGTCCATATATTAGTATAGTATTCGTGTCGATGAATGCAAGGTAGTATGATTTTGGAACAAATTGTAATTATTAAGGAGTCACCCAGATGCAATACCCTTATTGGTACATCATATCACACAAATTTGAGCATCTTAAACTAATCACTACAGACACAACTGAACTAGTGAGACTAACTAAATCGAAACATGGTACGGTGTACATATAATGATATCAGTTGTAACTTTGGTTTATACTTTTATTTAAAAATGGAGTCGTCTCCCTCCCTCTCTTCTGCATCTCCCTCAATTTCTACCTCTCCTCTTCCATTTCTCAAATAATGTCTCTAATTCTCTCTATATTTGTCATCTATTACTAGTTTACTGTCAGTTACATGCTAAATAATCAGAAACACCAAACATAAAAAAAACATTTACAAAACATATATATCCTGACATTACCCCAACTGGGCCAACTCTTTAATTTGCTTCGAACACCCATGTTGGACACTTGACACTCGGACATGCGCATGAACGCTCGGACACTTTAGCCAAAAATATGTAAAAAAAAAAATTGCCCTGAGTCCGATACTTCTTATACATGTCCATGTTTCATACGTGGTCCCATAAAGTAGGGTACCAACTTCATTTGTGGTCCCAATGTTGCATAAAGCATTATATCTCTATTATTCTTATATTTTTCATTTTTTCTTTTCAATTATTGAAGTTGGCATCTTGGAGTGCCAACCATTGGAGTGTTTTTTAAAAGAAGGGTGCTAAAAATGATATGGAAGAAAGAGAATATAAAATATAATATTTTTGATTAGGTGGCAAAGTCGGCATCCTAGGGTGCCAACCATTGGAGATGCTCTTAGCGCCTTTTTGCGCTTCATGAGCGCCTTTTGGACAATCTCAGAATCGCACTAAATCGTACATTTTTTAATCACACCTTGCGCCTAAGCGCGAAGCGCCATTAATCGCGCAATTAATCGCACCTTTAACAACACTGTCCTGACATTAGTCCAACTCTTTATTTTGCTTCGAGCATCCATATTGGACACTTGACAATTGGACAAGCGAATAAACACTCGGACACTTTAGGCCAAAAAGATGTAAAAAAAAATTAAAATATTGTCCCGCGTCTGATACCTCTAACACGTGTCCATGTTTAAACACTACTCTCAAAGAACATTTCATATTTTGCTACTTCACATGACTGTACTTAAAGCTTTCTTCGGAACATAAGATAATACCAAGCATCACAAATTCGTATGTAGGTAATTACAAATTAATTTTGTGAAAGTAATTCAAAGCACATTGTTAATTCACAATGCAAGACAATCAGAAAGTATATTAGCTCTGTGGCAAAACACCATGCGAAACATTATTACAGAAGCAGAAATGTATAATCTAGAGATCTGTAACACACATGTTCAGTACCTGACAATATTTGCATGCTGCATTTCCTTCAGTAAAGAAATTTCTCTAATAGCAGTGCTTGGCACTCCTTCATCTTCCTGCTCTAGTCGAATCTTCTTTAAAGCAATGGTTTCATTTGTGACGCGGTCACGAGCCTTATAAACTACTCCATATGTTCCTTCACCAATCTTCTCAACTTTTTCATACTGTAATGTTTAAAAATTCCGGTAAATATAGGAAGGGAATATTAACGAGTACAACAAGATGGATTCTATTTACCTGGTCCATTTGATCTCACTCAACAGATAACTCTGCATTGAAAAACAAATCAGGAAAATGCAAATCAATGACGATTAATGTTTGTGCATTAGCCCAATGCTAAAAATGTGAAAGAAGAATTTGTAGAAAGATGCTTTCTAAGGATAATATAATCATCCGAAAGATCCACAGCGCTAAGTAGTAGCGCTGACATAGTAGTAATAAATCTAACAGATAAAAATAGAATAGTATTAACATATATATAATTTGGACCAATAAATGAAAAGGTGAAAGCATCTTTAATTAGGAAGCAGTCACGCACATTTACAAGAATATTGGAAAGAAATAACAGACACCAATTCATCATAGATTGACTCGAAAACTAATAGCATATGTTGAATTACGTATTAAATTTTGGACTACTAACAATAAAAGAGAACACAGCTTTAAAATGGCGGCATATGTATGAAGAACAACAAAATCTTAATGCAATTACAAATAGCAAATGTACATAGGATGAGTTTAAAACTAATAACACATGGCAAATTACGAATTGAATTTTCAACTAACAAAAGTAAAAGAGCGCATCTATAATTTGGCAGCACGTATAAATTTACCATGGAACTGCAACGCAACTAAAAACATAATATACGTAATTAAGCAGTCCAGAGTCTGAACACAGTCACTAGCAATGTAATTTAAAAAAATCCGATAAAAGACTAATGTTTCACACTGTTACACTCATCAGTCATCAATACATTCATCACATAATTTACTTGCAAAATTACACTGAAACATTTAACACGTAATACTAAACATAACATTTCATTCAAGGTATAACTAAAAAATCAATAATTAGCCTAAATTTGTATATCGAAAACTCAGAAAAGTAAGTGATAATTCATGTTCTCCTTAACTCAAAACAGAACATAAACAAATCATATAAACAGTAATAAACATCAGGAAGAGACAAGCAGCAGAATCAAATAGAGATGATAATGAGGCAAAGCATGTACATAGATATAAAGTATAAGAAAATGAAAATGAAAACCCCAAAAATGAGAGAGAAATGTAC
>NW_027421427.1:0-7195 GCF_009905375.1 Apium graveolens
CGAGCATAATTTTTTTTAAAATGAACCGAGCCGAGCTGAGTTTAAAAACCCAGCCGAAAAAAAATGTTTACGATCGGCTCGTTTATAAAGGAGCCGAGCCGGACACGAGTTTGCTCACGAATAACCGAGCCGAGTCGAGTTGTTCACTAATAGTTCGCATATTTTTTAATCGACCAAGCTTAAGGTATAATTTATAACTTTATAAGTTTTATGGAGATCAAATACTAATTTCATCTTACAATTATATACACTTACACTCTACACTTATCAATTTTTTTCACTAGTCGAGTTTTAAGAACAAAATCATTTTTATTTAAATTAATGAGACATTCATAACTTTAGAAATTATACAATACTTTTAAATTGTTGATGTCGATTGTCAAAGATTTAGTAATTTTTTATATTTCAGTTAAATTGTTTTAGATTAGAAACGAGATATAAAATAAAATAAAGGAAGTAAGCCCATTTAAGTGGTTGAGAAATAAAATTATTAAAAATTATCTTATGTTTTTCTTAAAAATATTATAATTTATTTTAAGAACTCACTATTTTAATTTATTTGAAATTGTAATTTTGGTCGATTTTATCATAGACACCTCTAATAAAAGTGTGAGGTGATATTTAGTGTTAAGTTTAATTAGAAATTGTTTGTTAAAGTAATCAAGCTCTAGTGTATGTATGAAATTAATTAAATTATTTATTGTTAAAATATATTGAATTTTTATTAAATTAATTATTATACTTTAAAATTAGTATTAAATTTTAATTAAAAAAATTTAAAATCTTTATAAAAGTGATTAGTAAATATTTATTACTCCCTCAGTCCCTTCCAATTGTTTACATTTCTGGGGAAGTGTCCGGCACGCATTTTAAGGTGCATAAAAAGTATAGTTATGTAACTTATTTTTACAATTTTTTTTTTGAATAAAAGTTGAATGTTTTAATTTTTATTCAGAAAAAAAAATTGTAAAAAAAATTACAGAACTATACTTTATATGCACCTTAAAATGCGTGTCGGACACTCTCTAAAAAATGTAAACAATTGAAAGGACGGAGGGAGTATATGTTATTTTAAAAAATTTATCTGAGCCGAGTTACCGAGTTCGAGCCGAGTCCGAGCTAAACGAGCCGAGTCCGAGCCGAATATTAAAAAACTCGGCTCGGCTCGTTTAATTATCTGAGCTTATTTTTTTGTTCGCGATCGGCTCGTTTAAGAAAAGAGTCTAGCCAAGTTCACTTAAGCGAACCGATCCCGATTTTTGTTCACGAACGGCTCTGTTCATTTGCAGCTCTATTCCCCTCCAATCTTACAAGGATTCGATTCATTAAGAAGTGGATATGGATTTTCACTCGTCGATAAAAACCACATCCGAACTACTAAACTTATACATTTATAAATTATTTATATATAAATAAAATTTAACTATAATCAATTAATAAAATTAATTTATACGTATTGGTATTCTAATTTTATAAGTTATTTTATTGTATTTTCACATTAACTATTATTTCATCACATTAAAATTTCTTGTACACACCACATGTTATCATATTCAAATGAGTGAATCATGTATGTCACAAATTATTTTTATACATAATATTTTAGTTATTCACAATTCACAACATTTTTTTATTTTAATTTTTGAAATTGACATATGTAATTAATTCATATATTTCTGAAATTACAATGTTTTAATTTTATGTATTTATTTTATAATTATTTTAAACTGAACTATTTTCACATATTTTCAAAAAAAAATTATTTTCACAACACCTCTAACTTAAAATAGTTTCTTGTGCTTTAGTTTTTTTTATTATTGAACCATGTTAAATTAAAATTATTCATCTCAAAAAATTTAAATGGATCCAGTGGTCCGATCCGATAATCGAAGATCCTAATGAATTTGTTTATGAATTACGCTATTAAAAATCTGAAATTGATCCGATCTCAATCCAATCCAATAAATTTAAATGAATATGAATATGAATTTAATCAAATCCAATCCACATTTGAACACCAGCACAAGGATAACTTAGTCTGGTTCGCATTGTATATCTCCTAAAAAGGCACTTAAGCTTCAATTCGACGGAAATGGAATGAAATTTTATCATGTTTTACTAAAATTGCACCAAAATTTCCATCCTATTTTAGCCAATATTATTGTATGGTAATAATTCTATTTTAAATGAAAAATAGATTATGCCCATTATTTGATACGTTGACGTCTTACGGATCGTAATATCTTAAAAATTTTATGCAAATCATGCTTTCCGGTAAGAAAAATATATTTAAAAGGAAATTACAATAGCGAATTTTGACACGTAATTCACAGAAAAAAATTTAGTCAAAACGGACACTGCTAAATAACTTATACGTAGATATTGTCAAATTATTTTTCATGTGAATTTTAAGGTAATTTTCACTAGATTAAGTAAAATGAGAATGGTGGCTACAACCAGCAGAATAACAAATTCGCTACAATAAGTATTTAATAACAAAATTTATTGGCTTAATTTGATTTAAAAATGTGCAATAACATGAATATTAGTAATATCCATACATTAAGAAATAAGATTTTTGTAACTCCCCAATCATTGATATTGTCACAGGAACAATATGTTTGATTCCCTTAACACAGATTAGGAGATTATAATTTTTGCCAGCTTTCAGTGTTAATGCCAAGCCTCTTATAAATACCAAATGATTTTACTCTACAAATCAGAGCTTCAACATACATAAACATTGCTCCATTTGCTTTTCTTTTGGTTTCTGTTCTTGATAGCTTGTTTAGAGATGGCCAAAAAGTTCAGCATTGGCCGCCAAAAGATCAAGATTGCGAAAATAGAGCGTAAGAATCACCTGCAAGTTACCTTCTCAAAGCGTCGATCAGGCCTTTTTAAGAAGGCAAGTGAGCTCTGTACACTTTGTGGAGTTGAGATTGCCATTATAGTCTTTTCTCCAGCTGGAAAAGTGTTCTCCTTTGGACATCCTAATGTTGAAGGTATAATTGATAGGTTTTTTAGTCGCAATCCTCCACCTTCAAACTCAAGCACTCTCCATCTCGTTGAAGCTCATCGTAGTATGACTGTTTGCGAGCTGAACTTCCATCTCACACAGATTTTCAATGAACTAGAGGGTGAGAGGAAGAGAGGCACTTGATGACATGAGGCAAGCTAGCCAGAGCCAGTTTTGGTGGGAATCTCCAGTCGAAAAGATGGGATTTGATGAGCTTCAACAATTGAAGGACTGCATGGAAGCGTTGAAGAAAAATGTGAACAATCAAGCTAATAGCATCTTGATTGAGAATGCAAATTCTAATTTGCCACCTTTTGGTTTTAATGGACACAGGGCCTTTAATCAGTTTGAAGCTAAGCCTAATCAGATTGATCCTGCTTCTCATGTCCCTGGTTACGGATATGGTAATGGTTATTTTGGTCTGAGCAACTTTGCTGCGTAATCTGAGCTTGTGTCTTGCTAGACAGTTCTGAGTCTCCATTTTGATTGATGCTGTGTGGCTTTGCCGGAAAAGAAAGTTCATTTTTCTATCTATTGGTTAAAGTTGTAACTTAAATTTGACAAACAGTTTGATCTGAAGTTTATTCTGAGGTTGTAATGGATATTGTTTTTTGAAAATGGTCAGCTGCATATGTCTAAATATTCTTTAAGCTTAAAATGTCAATTACTATTGAAAAGTTATCAAAAAAGAGAGCCCTGTGGGCATCATTCGTTTCAAATAGCCATCATCAACTAACATAAGCACTGAGAGTTGGATGAACGCGCAACTTATAATCTTGTTTTTCATATCAAAACAAGTTATATTGGGAAAGAAAAATTACCAACTTTTTTTTGAAATATTAATAAAAAAGAAGAAGCAATTGATTAATCTATAAATTAGATTTGAAAGATGAACTTTGACTTGCGACTCAAGGAACTGGATCTCAAGCGAACGGGGTTTTGTCGTGCATTTGACAAACTCAGATTACAAATTTAAATAGGATATTAACATCTACCAACCCCCACTATATCTACCTTTACTATATATTTATATTTTGTTCGTTTCGGATATAGCATGACTTTTTTGTAGTGTATAAAATTCACACATTAACACTCGAGATCTTGTAATGAGTAGATACTTCCACAAAAGTATAATCGATTTTCTGATTAAATACAGTACAGTACGCGATATTTTTCTATACTTTTGCATTCAATTCTAGCCATTTTCGCACCCTTTAATCGATCTAATCAACATATATACATATAACTCTCCCACCCCTTTTCATTACTAATGGATTATCCTTACTATTTTATTTTACTAAAAATGCAATGATCTTATTTTGTCTCTCGGTTTAAAACATATGTCTTTAGTTACATGAGAAGTATTTTTCTAAACATATTTTATCTTTACTGACTCAATTAAGATCCCTCGGGAATAAAATCTTACCCTTTTTCTATGTTAGCCAAACAGCCAGCCAGATGGAACGAGATTAAAATTTTTAATATTAAAAAAAATGTTTCATTTAAAATTACACAAAATATGACACGAAATTATGATATGAATGTACATAACATGAAACGAATTTTTAACTAGTCATGTTTTGGTTTACTATTCATTTAAACTAAACATAAAAGTTTCCTGATTTGAAAGTATATAAAACAAACGAATTGTCGGGTTTAACTAAACATATACGAATTGGGGGGTTTAAGGTAAAAAGGTCTGAGCTTTAGTGGCTCTGAGGTATAGAGCATGGGTGTATATGTACAGTATATGCGAAGAGGGGTTTTGGATATGAAGGAATTTATCTGATTCTGAAATGCAGTAACCGCTGCAAGGGGTTTTGGGCTTGAGTAGGTAACCAAAATCGACCTAACCCCAAATTTGTATTATAAATTTTTTGAATTGACTTGTCAGGACATATGTTCAAATTGAATTCGCAGACGCACATGAATGCATGCAAGATCTCATATTATTACGAGAAAAGTTATCTTTTGTATAATTATTTGGACCCCTAGTATTTAAGATTGGATTTTTTAATAATATTTTGGACCCCTAATATTTTGTAGTAGAGGGTTGTTTGGTTGAAATAATAATTGTTTGTTCTTTTTTTGTCTCATTTTGAAACAAATAATAATGTTGCCATAAATACATATTATTACGGTACAATTACAGTCAACAATTTCATATAACACAATTTTTTTTCGTATTTCGGTTTATCTTTTTCGTACACAAACACGTAATTGTAATTAAATAAATAAATTAAGAGGCGGTTTTGAATTTACCTTTGTTACACCACATGAACAAATATAAATTGACATAAATACATATTTAAAGAAATATTTTAAAATTATTTAAATATATTTTATAAATGTATATTGTATTTATAATTATTATAAAAAAAATAGAAAAAATTTCAAATTCAAAAATTTGACAACACTTATAACTTATTGACTTAAACTCAATTAAAAAAGTACTCCTAACAAAAAAATTATATTGAAAAAGAAAAATCATTATTTTGTGAAAATGTTAAAAACAAAAGAAGAAGCAATTGATTAATTTATAAATTAGATTTGAATGAGACCTTTGACGATTTTCGCTTGCGACTCAACTGGAGGAACCTAAATATGGAAGCGAACGAGGGCTTGTCGTGCATTTGACAAACTCACCACACATATTTCAAGTAAAATGTGTCACGTGCACATACGAGTAACGTAACTCATAGAATTTCCTTTTCGCTTCCCATTCTGCTAGTAATAAAAAGATATGCGAGAACTCTTACCCATGTCTCCATATTTTTTTAAATTATTTGCTGGAGTTGTTCGATTATAACTTGAGGCGCTACTTCAATGGCTCGATCTGAAAGACGACCGTCTCTACAAGTTTTAGTACCATATCTTCCAAAACCAAGTTGTATACCGTCTTGTTTGCAACCTCTACTATATCCTCGTTTACGATATATATGTATATGTATATATATATAATATTTTGTTCATTTCGAATAGGGCGACCTTTTTTTAGTACATGAAATCCATATACGGGGTCAGAGGATTTGGTCATCACGATGAAACCTCAATCCAAGATAAATTGTTTAATCAATAAACAAATGTCAGCAGAAGATATTTAACATCTATGACCCCAAACTAATCCAAGATCTTTTAAGATTACAGTTCTAGAAACAAGAATTCCAAATTCAATAAATACATTTTTCACTTTCTTTTAAAATAATTCTCAATTCAATACCAAACCCACTAGTATAACTTCGAAAGAAGTACACTAGTCCAACTATAAAATAACATAATATATATAATATAATATAATATAATATATAACAACTTTACATAACAGAACTTACACTAGTCCGCAAACCCTGGACCAACCACCTTCCAAAAGCTTCTTCATTGCTTCCTCGAATTACACGGCTAAATATATAATATTTTGTTCGTTTCGAGTAGGGCGACCTTTTTTAAGAAAATGAAATCCATACTTTGACAAATGAGATTTTGTAACAAGTAGACACTTCTGCAGGAGCATAATCGATTTTATGGTTAAATACATTACGAGATATTTTTTCATACTTTTCATATTTAGTTCTAACTATTTTTTGCACCCTTTAATCGACCTGAACAACATTAACACATATAAGGATCCCCTCCACCCTTTTTCATTACTAATGGAATATCATTCATTATTTTACTAAAATTGGAACGCAGTGATTTTGTTTTATTTCAAGGTTAAAAACAAATATAATTGAGTAACAGGAGAAGTACTTTGTTGAACAGGTTTTATTTTACGGACTCAATTAAGGTCCCTCGGGAACGGAATGCTGCCATTTTTCTATGTTAGCCAAATTGTCTGGATGGGATGAGACTAAAAATTTAATCGAAATTATAATATTTAATAATTTTTGGTCAAAATTAATAAAATATGACACAAAATTACACGACATGCAGGTACATGTACACGAACGAATTCTTAAGTAGTCATGGATTTAGTATTCATTTAAACTAAACACGAAAGTACAAGAAGACGTGAAAGAATATAAAATGAACAAATTGTCAGGTTTAAGTACAAATCATCGTTCAACAAAATAAAAAATGAATTGACACTAGTACTAAAACATGAAAACTCCATTCAAATAAAAATGATTTTGAAGTGAAATTAAAAAATTAAAATAGTTCAATTTAATGTTTCAATTTCGA
>NW_027421428.1:0-37810 GCF_009905375.1 Apium graveolens
ACTTTGGTTTCAAAATTCTCATATGATATATATAGGGGCTATTCTAATAGAAACCATTTTAGAATAGAAACTAGAAACCAAATAATTTTCTTAAAAAAATTACTTCGAAACATAACACAAATGGTATGTAAATCGATCATTGGAGAGATGAAGAAAAATACAATGAAGTAGAATTTTAAAAAAAAAAACTTACCGTTTGATAGAAAAAATCAAATTAAAAATGGAGGGAAAAAGTTGAGATTGGGTGTGGCAGGGTGTAGATTAGTTGGGTGTTGTGCTTTTAGAGGGACATAGATTATATGATCTAATGGCTTAGATTAGTTTCTAGTCTTTATTTTAATTTTGGTTTCCATTTGATCATTCCCCTATATATAAAATAGGGGCTACTCCAATAGAACCAATTTAAAATAGAAACTAGAAAACAAATAATTTTTTTTAAAACTAATTCGAAATATAACACATATGGTATGCAAATCGATCGTTGAGATATATAGAAAAATATAGTGAAATCGGATTTTAAAAAAAACTTACGGTTTGACGGGAAAATCAAATTAAAAATGGAGGGGAAAAGTTGAAATAAGGTGTGGGAGGGTGCAGAGTAGTTGGGTGGGGTGATTTAGGGGGACCATTAGATTAGATAGATCTAATGGCTTAGATTAGTTTCTAGTTTCTATTTTAATTTTAGTTTGTATTTCATCATTTCCCTATATAGATATATATCACCGTAAACTAAAGATTACAATTGCTTAATTGATGGAATCTATTCTTTATAGTGAGCATGAACACAAGGAGGAGAAACGGCAGAGGGACATCCTCGCAAACCGTGAAGCTGGAGGAATGTTTATCAAATCTCTGGAAAAAAGTTGTCAAGGGAAGGCTCTTCTAATAGCATCTCCTATTTGAGAATAATCGGTTGCAAGAGGAAAACAAGAACATTAAAAGTACCATGTGTGGTTTTTAATTTAAACTAACTATTTTTTATGCAGTCCAGAATATCAGTTGATTGATTTAGTTAGAGTATTAGTTGGATTATTTTTAGGATCGTAATTTAATAACAATAGTAGTGGAGATTGTTCATAAGAGTATGTGTAGTAATTTCCTAGTTTTTAACCACTTTGTAGAGCTATTGCCATTACATATGTATTGCTTGAAGTCATTGAAGAATAGAGCTTTTGGGTAAATGTACTTATGTTCTCTATTTTTTTTTCAAAACAGCTTATACATATATTTTTATATGTAGTACCTATTTAAACGTTTCTAATATTTGGTATCAGAGCTCTTGGTGATCTATATTTACAAAGTACATGTTTAACGAGACCATGATGGATTTGAGAAGAGCAAGGGAGGAACGATGGGCTTGAGTTATTCGATGTTAACCAAAACTAATTACACAACATGGGCCTTGAAGATGAGACTATTTTATGCAGGCTCACACAGTTTGGGGGCTATCAAACCAAACAATCCAAAGGCGGGGCAGAAGAAAGGACAAATAAATGCTCTTGCCATGATTATTAGGGGATACCTGAGAAGAAGAAAGATAAGGATGCCTGGGAAGTGATTAAGACTTTATGTCAAGGTGCTGAAACTCTAAGGTTCAAATGCTTAAGACCAATATTTGGATCGTTGAGTATGAAAGATATAAAACAGATAGATCCCTTTTGGTCGCGACCGTATTGAAAGAAGAAGAAGAGTAGGGAGAGGGGCATCAGATGGAGCAGCCTTTTTCGGGTATGGCTCGACCTTCTTTCCCTATTTGTGGCCTCGATGCCTTTCAGCCGTGGAGAAGGCCCTGAGCCCTTGAGATGCTCGAAAGAGTAGTCATGCGAGCTGGAGGGAGGACTAGAATGAGTCCCTGTGGTCACAGCCGTGGGCTGAACTTGGCCCGAGGTCGCAGCTTGCTCAGCCTCTTCCATGAAGGGAATATGGGAGATGGCCTCTTCTGAACAGAAGACATATATTGATACATTAGTCACAGTGGAGAGAAGAAACGCAAGTAGATAATAAATACAAGAAATTAAAATGCAATGTAAAGTGAGATGCGTGCAGGAAATGTAAAATATGCGAGCACACGGGCTCGCACGTACGGGCCCGATGTTCTTACCCTTTCTAGCTCTTTTCTTTGGCTTCTTCTTTTGGGGAGTCAACCTCACTCCTTCTTTCAAAAACCCACACGCGACCAGGTTTGAGGTCGTTATGAGTTTTCTAGTATCCCTGTCTGCCTTAGGGGGTCCCAGAAGGACTATCCGCATTTATTATTTCCTGTCCAACAAGGATAGTGCGAGGTGGGTTGGCTGGAGATGAGTAAAAAATATTTTTTGTTTATTTTTTCTATCGTTGAGTATGAAGATATGAAACAAGAAGTACATATGGTGCAAAGGGAAGATGATGACCTACACTTTTACTGGCAAAATATGAACAAGAATATAACAATGTGTTTTTGTTAATAAGACGGATGTCGTACCAAAGTTGATGACTGATGGGAACGAAACAATAGTAGAATAAAATTTGTGGTATCTTGACAACGACAATAGTAACCATATGAGAGGTGAAAAGACTAAAAATTTAAGAAACTCGATGAGGGAATTAAATATCGACGAGGGAAAGAGTTCCTAGTCTTCAGTGCAAGAACGGGAAAGAACGTGTACTATAATAAGTTTAGGACAACTATTAGAAGAAGGAAACAAAGTGGTGTCCAATGGGAATACTTGTGGGTTTTTGAAAAAAGTGGGAGAATATATATGAAGGTTAAGAGATCTCACAACAGATTGTATAGAGTTATTATTGAAAAGTTAAACCTGATTTTATACTTTCAAATCTCAAGAAACATCACGTATGTGGCATGCTTCCTAGGACGTATGAATTACTAGTCAATGATATTAACATTTATGGATGGAATGGTGTATGGTCTACCAAATGTGAGTCAGTCCAAGAAAACATGTACTGAGTATCTCATATTAAAATAACCAGGAGCTTTTTTTCATCAAAGACACTCTACAGTGCTACTCATATTTACAGTTAGTTTATGGTGATCTAGGTGGACCAGTGACACCACCGACCCTAGTGGGCAAAAAATAAAAATGAAGATAAGGCATTCACCGCGTTCAAGAAGTTTTATGTTCTTATGGAGCATAGGTCAGACATGATAATAAGGATTTTTAGAATTTACCAAGATGGTGAGTTCGTGTCCAAGGATTTTACTGTGTATTGTGAGAAATCTGGAATATAATGAAACCTAACTACACAAAACACACCACAATAAATGGCATTTTCGTAGAGAGTAGAAATAGGACTCTGTCAAGATGACTAAAAGTTATTTAAAGGAGATGAATCGATCACCAATGCTATGGGGAAAGGCTATGAGGCATGCTATTTACGTCTTGAATCGGCTCCCAACTCGAGCTCTTACAAGAAAGACTCCATACAATGCTTAGACGGGTAAGAAACCAAACTTTGGACATTTTTTCTACAATTGAGACGTACATAACATTTGAATGCTCATATGTTCCAGTAAGCAATCAAGTTCATGTTATCAGGGATGTCATTTTTTGACGAAGGAAAAAGTTGGCCATGGTCACAACAGAAGGAGAAAGAGTCCCGCTGCCTGGAAATTTTTCTACAATTGAGACGTACATAATAGAAGTGGGACGTACGAGCACTGCAGATGAATATACTGGTGACAAAGGGGAGCAAGTGATACAATTCTAATGCATACACATTCTGATAACTCAATGCTGAGAATTATGATGATAACGGTGAACCAAAATATTTCAGATTGCTAAATGATATTTGAAGAGATAAAGATTCATGAATAATTAATTCTCATTGGAACATATGAGCATTCAAATTATGGGTAAACAATTAAGGAACACGACCGGAAATATGCCATAAAAAGTGAGTTCAATTCGATTGAGAAAACCGACACTTGGAAGTTAAATGAATTGCCAAGGGGCATAAAGTGATTGTTTGAAGTGGGTTTTTAAGCTTAAGAAGGATGCCAATGGTAATATAGTTAAGTACAAAGCGTGATTGTCGCAAAAGGATATGCTCAAGAGCACAAGGTAGACTACGATGAGATTTTTGCACTAGTGAGACGGTTGGAAACTATTCGTTTGTTGTTGACCGTGTCAACCAAAAATAACTGGCAAGTTCATCATTTAGACGTGAAAACGGTGTTCCACATCAGAGAAATTAATGATTACTGAGGAGGTGTGCGACTCAGCCAAAGGGATATGTAAAGGAGGTCAAGAACATTTAGTTTATAAGTTGATTAAGGTAATTTCACAGCTTACTAAATTTTTTTTTATCAAAACTAAAAATATAAACAAAACATGCTTATTTTTATGAAATATTAAAATTTTACATTAATAAAAAAATATTTATTTTGCTACTTTAACTTGAAAGTTAATATACTATAGTACATATCAATTATACACCAAACTCATATATAACATACATTCATAAAATTTCAAATTTATGTGACTATTTCAAACAAGTATGTCTCTGCATTTTTAAGAATTAAAACTGAAATGTACTCTCTTTGTCCACACCCAATTGCTAACGTCGTCCCACCAATTTTTAACATGTATGTA
The DNA here is from genome assembly GCF_009905375.1 of Apium graveolens. NCBI lineage: Eukaryota > Viridiplantae > Streptophyta > Magnoliopsida > Apiales > Apiaceae > Apium > Apium graveolens. The sequence goes on from NW_027421428.1 coordinate 4,590, forward strand.
AGAGTAGTTTTTTGAAAAATTAAAGTGTAAATGTAGTCAGCATCCCACCGAATTATTAATGAATTTTTGGGAGAGTGTTGGGAAAATATTTTAAGATGAATGTAAAGTATAATTATATTATTTTAAAAGAAAAATTATAAATAAAAGTTGAATATATAAATATTTATTCAAAAAAATAAAATAAATTATAGAGATATATTTATATTTATGTTCAAGTTGTGTCAAACACAATATCACCAATATTAACAATTGAACGGGTGAGGGGTTGGTGGGTGGGGCATTTAGAGAGTAAATATTTTTGACACAATTAACATATTAGGGGCCTCTTCTGCAATATGAAATTCGTTTAGCAAGAAAAGATAAATGCATTACTACCCAATATTAAGTTACATAATTTTTAAACATTTTAAATTACCTCAAATAAAGACAAAAAGAAGTTGTTGATGGTAACCTCTTTCTCTCTATCTTTAATCATAATGACAAAATTGAATGCTTCTCCATGTAAACTTAAAAGTTTATGCAGATAGTGTCACCATAATTTGACTTATTATGGTTTATAATTTGACTTATTATGGTTTTATTAAAGATTGTTCACGAATATATTTTTTTAAGTATTTACAAGGCTAAAACATTCCATTGCTTCAGAGGTGAGTATAGGCTCCAGCAGATTGTTTGAAAGAGGTGTATAGCTTTTAAAATTGTGTAGCTAGTTTTGTGGTTGTGAAATTATGCTATTTTATATTTAATCTTAAGATTTTATTTAGTGCTTCTATAATTCTTCTATTGTTGTATTGAATTCTATGTTTTGTGATTTATATATGTACATCTTAATTCTTATCGATCATGTTGATGGTAACCTCTTTATCTCTATCTTTGATTATATATGTTTTGTAATAGTTTTGATCTGCTTACAAAGATTCTTGAGAAGGCTGTACATGTTAGATCCATTAATCTACCTCTTTTGTCAATGGACCTTTTGAAAGAAATGATACCTTTCATAGACCTTTTGTTTTTTGCGAAATTGTTAGGATCTATATCATTTAACAAATTCAAAGAAGATTAGGTGAGGAAGTGTTCCTTGAATATAAATTTTAGCTTTGTAGTGTGCAAGTATATGTTTAAATTTCATTCTGCCTTGTTTAAGTTTGTTAATTAATAGGCACTTTTCGATTGTGTACGAAATTGAAATTCGATTTGTAGTTTTCTAAGTATAAGTTGCATAATACTATTTTTGTCCCTATCATTTTTTACAGTTTTTACGTATTTGACAAACATTTTAAGACGATTATAAAGTATATTTTTGTAATTTATTTTTGAAATTTTCTTTTTCTGTATAAAAATATGTTAGAAGATTTTTTTTTAAAAATGTTGGCAACTACATTTTTATAAGACTCTTAAACTGCGTGCAGAGTTGAATATTACAAATTGGATGGGACTGAGGGACTAGTATAACGGTATTTTGAATAGTTTTGGTAGTTTATCATGACACTCACATTGTTCTGTTTTTTTAAGTAACAGGCTCAAGGCATTATTTTTTTAACTTGTGTTTTGTGCCACTTTGATCAGTTACTTAGATTTTTAGGAAATTAAACAAATGGATAAGGGCAGGGCTGTTATGGAAGAACAAATGGACACCCAGATAAGCCTTTTGTATATATATATGCAGATATAGATATAGTAGGGCAATATATAGTTCATTTGTCAAGCACATGCATCATTTATCACATGCAGTAAAAAATTACTAAGTTTATACTTGAATTAATAATTATAATTTTAATATAAACTTTGTCCACATATAATCTTAGTGTAAGCTATTTATACTTGAATTACTAATCACAATCTTAATGCTTTGTCTACATATATAATCTTAGTGTAAACTAATTAGTCTAACTATCTTATTGTCTTATTTATTACCAGGTTTTCTCAACTTTTTTGTTCTTCCCTTTCTACCTATTAAATATGTATATCTATAACCCCAACCCCAATTACCAACCCATAATAAAGAAAAGTTACTAATATAACTACTTTAAGCTTGTTGCACTCCTTATATATTAAAAAATAATTTTATTACAATATAAATCCGATCATCCAAACTCAAAAGTTATAATTTACAAAGTTTAAACAATACATATTACAAACTTGCTAATATCTTAGCTTCTCCAATATACAATCTACACCTCCGTATCATTAACCTGTGGTTGGCAAATACATAGTAACCTGAAATTTTAATTTTAAAAAATGGATCAACTTAAATAAGTCCAATAATCGTGGAGAGTGTAAAATAATATATAGGTACTAGGTACTAGTTTCGAAACAATAACAAAATTATAACCAAGTACATTACAAGCAAGTAAACACTCACTCTCTTAACAATCAACTATAGACTTGGGAAGCTCCATAGTAAAAACCGACCTGACAACAAGTCCTACGTGTCAATTTCTTGTATTTTAATTTTCATTCCAAAAGTGCAAAATGTTTGTTTAAGTATGCTAATAAATGGATATTCTTCTAGCTGTGTGTACAAAATTGAAAGTTTAATTTTTAGGTTTTCTATGTATAAGTTGCATAAAGTAACGATGTTTTGATTAGTTTTACTAGTTTAATGATACTCACATTCATAATTTTTTTTTATTTAACAATGTTACTATTTAAGTTGTAGGAAGTCATTGTTTTTGCTTTAACATGGATTTTGGGCCCCTTTGATCAGTTATTTACATGTTTGGAAATTAAACAGATGGAGAAGGGTAAAGTTGTCCTGGAGGAACAAATGGACATGAAAGTAAGCCTTTTCGTGCAAGTATGTACATATATATAATGATAATATGCAGTACTCTTGTAAAGCATACAGTTATAATTGACAATTATTTACTAACTTTATGCTTGAACTAATTACTAGTAATAATCTTAGTGTAAACTTGGTACATGTATGTTATTTAAGTTCTGGCAGATATGGTATCACTCCAGATTCTCAAATTACTAATTAATTTTGGCAAATATAACATCACTCCAGGTTTTCAAAGTACAAATTTATGCTTCAATTATTATCTATCTAAGTTACGCAGCTATCACTCAAGATTTTCTCTCCTTTTTTCAATCTCTCTTTTCTACCTATATATTAATTGATATATATATATCTCTTTCAATTACTTTTTTAATATTAATAGAAAAACAAAACAATGCTCTATCATATGCCGTTGTACTGTAACATTGTCATGCTTTTATATGTGGTAGGAGTGATTACCTACACTGTACTAAGATAGCTATAGAGTTACAACCTTAAATAACTTCATATTTTAATTAGAGTTGAACATGTATTGTAATGTCAGGAGCGTGATATGTCGGAAACCTCTCTTCCAACAACAATGATTGTTCTCTCCTCGGATACCCAAAGGTTTGTTACCCTTAGGCCTTCATATGATTCCAAATTTTTATCCGAAGAAAAATGCAAGAGAATACCCAAATTAGTTCTGTCATTCTTTTTATAATTAGTGTTGCAAATTAATTGTAGGCCGAAAGAAATGACAATAGAAGAAGTGCTATTATTTTTTTGCTAAATTAAGAGATGTATTAGAAAAGAGAATATAAAAGGGAGATCTCCCTTGCTCTATAACCAATTAAAGCAAAACTATAAGCTGATTCCTTTGTCATGGTTTAACATCAACTAGAATACAATCTATAGGCTTCATTGGGCCAAAAATTCCTTTGTCATGGGCTCGGGCATTTCTTTCTCGCCATAGCTGGCAGCAAAAAACCTGGATCAAACCAAGAGCAACACTACTCTTGGCTCTGTCCTGAATATGTAGCATGTGGTTGAGAAGTTCCTAACTTATGCAACAAGTTAGGGAGAACAAAACGACTATAGTGGCAGAGCATAAATAAGTGATTATCAGTCTCATTTACTGCATAAAACAATGATAATTTCATTACGTATCAAGATATGATAATCAAGCAGGAAGATATAATCATCAACTGCATCATGAAACTTCATTCACTTTATTTTACAACAATCAACTGAACATAATTAAGATAATTCATAGAACAAACATGCGTGTGCACGTTCTCCTGCTAATATTAGGCCATGAAGATTTTGACTAGTGGTTTGCGCAAGTTGGGGGACTAGTGCAGGATAAGCTAAATTTGTTGTAGCTTTCAAGTGTTGCTTTATGTAATTGACCGTGACTTACAATTAAATGTGTTTTAAGTTTTTGTTGGATCATTATGTACCCAGAGTTTGGTCTGGTGGAATACTCTTAGCTAGAGAATTAATTAATTAAGAGAATTATTATTAGTCATGCAAAATTTTCCGCATTATGTTTTGTAATACTTTAAAGCAAAACTTGTTGGAGAACATACTTCTCCATTTGAGCCTACTCGTACAATTTTTGTCACTTACATATATAAAAGGCTTAACGTAAAAATTATTTATTTAAATTAATTAGTAGGAGGGTGATTGTCAGTCCACACTTCCATTGTTTAATATCTTTTTATATATATATGCTTTGGGAGAAGTGGTTTGGTGCAATTGAAGTGCACTAGTCCAAGTTTATATTTCTTAAATTTTACTTTTTGAATCCTAGGGTACATCCTCTATATATATTGTACATAATAATAATCTCTTTATTGCAATACAAACATTACAATCCCATTTCTAATTATAATTAAGAACAACCAATACATTTGTAATATTTTATACCTCCATTATTTATTAATTTTGCTCTGTATAAGAATAAAAAGCTTATAAAGATATGAGGGAGATATAGCTTAGCATAATAGGTTAACTGCTTGATTATCTCTAGTATCATTTTAGTTAGCTGATGAGTTTGTAACAGTTTTATATCACAAATTATAAAATTGTTTCATATTTACATCCTTACTTATTCCATTCATCTATACAATTATATCCAACGGTCTGAAATAATTATTATCTTACTAGGCAATACAAATGTTATTACCACAACAGGAAGTCCAGTACCCAATTTCCTGACAAAGCATATTAATATTAGATTTCATTTTGTAACGGATCATGTCATGAAAGTAACAATACACGACAGACATTTTCGCCAAGTCATTATTAGAAGTCACATTCACAAACCAAATCAATGAACTTGAAATGATAAGTTATAAAAAGTAGTAAGTAGTACAAATACTGATGCACAGGTGAGACAAAGTAGATAAAATACTAACATGGTCAAATCCTATTGCACGTCAAATCCTGATCGAGTAAAATTCTAAAAGTATTGTGTAATCCTTATGACACATCAATAATATATATAAACCATTCAAATTCAGTATTTGTTCTAAAAATAAATACTAATATCTCTTTGATATCACATGATTTTATGAGTTAAGTGAAGAAATTTTAATTATTTTGTTTCTAAAGAAACTATTCTAATGCATGTGAGATAATTATGCGGAAACGATTCTAATTCATGTGAGATAATTATGCACACAGTTGCGTATTTCTAGGCGTAGTATACAAGTCTATTGTCTATTGTAGATATACATTAATAAATTAACTATGATTACAAGAAACTAGCACCGCCAATTATTCTCACAAATCACATCAAGTCGCTTGTTTTGTTTGTCTATAGACTGTCTAAAATCATGTTAGTTTTTATAAAACTAATAATATTTCCACATCAGTTTTTATACACAAATATCGTTTCTCCCCTCTCTCGTAAACTTAAACTAGAACTCTAATTCTCAACAATGACAAATACTAGTGTCTCTACATGCCTTTCAAGCTTCTTCAACAAAACCTTACTTTCAACATAATCATGAAATCGGCCCAAACAACTTCAAAGCACATCATGATCACAATGAAATCCATCCTAATTTTCACGTCATTCAAGATTTTCTTGAAAAAAGCAACATTGATTTTGCCTTAACTAACCCCACTATTAGATGCTATGCGGATTTGGGACACAAAAAAGTACATAAGAAAAAAGGTAGTATCTTTTTTCACAATGGCAATAGGAGGTATGAAATCACCCCTGAAGTGATTCAAGCAGCTCTATAGCTACCTATTCTAATTGACAAATCTCCTTATATCATTCTACTGAGGTCCTATTTTATTATCTCAGGATATTGATGTACAGTTATGAGTTTTCCAAGATGAGAGAACTGTTCAGAACCAAGCTTAGGAAATGCAGAATTTCTATTTTGACTGTATTATTAGATGCTTTGTCAGCAATGTATTTAACTTTGATACTCTTCTAGTTGTATCTCTGCAAATTGGTTATTCATACCGTTGATGATGAATGGCTACTTATGTTCAAAATTACTAATAATGACATTCAAGATAATGAGAGTAGGGACGAGAAAAATAAATTACATGAAAGGTTGTGATTCTTGTGGAGGTCAAGCATTTTTTCCAAAGAAAACTTTACTCAGTATGTGGCAACAAATCTTGACGCTTCTCTTGTCACTTCTTTCCAACCATGTTCCTGACACAAGAAGCTTATTTTGTAAAATAGAAGAAAATAACGGCATTGAGAATGACTGTTAAGTCAGATTCTGATGAAGATGACACTACAACTCTAAATTCAAAGCTAAATATTAATAAAGTTGCAGATAATGATGCAAGTAAGGAGGTCACTGCATCTGGACTTTTGTCAAAGAGGAAAAGGATATTGCTCAAGGTGCAAATGACTATACATTACTCTCCTACACAGTCTACTTTTATATAGAACATGAATCATCAGGAGCTATTCCTCTAAAGGAGGCCAATACAGATAAAGATGCTTCTATTCCTGATGTTGGTGGAATTCTTGACAAGTCAATATCTAGTCTTGATGCTGGTCAACCTGGTATTGACAATTTGAAAAGGAAGACAAAAGATAAAGTTGTATATTACAGAAAGAAATCAAGATATCAATCTCCACAGAAAGGTTACAACACACAAGAAGTTGAATCTCAAAGGGATTCAACGGGTGCTAATGACCTTATCACATAAGACCCACCTTCTCAAAGTGAAGGTTCACACACTGCTATTGGAAGGACAATTCCATGACACTGCTGAAGGAGGTTCTGAATAAGTGGAATTTGATATTATACCACACACAAAGGATAAAGAAGCTCATCACGATCATAGAGCTGAGTTTGATACTTTATTGAATGATTCAATATTTACGATAACCCAAAAAGAACCCTTAGTTCAAAGGGTTGAAGAAGCTTCAAAGCGTCATGCCCTACAAGAATGATCAAGTCAAAGTCTTGATGAATGCACCACTACGACTCCCGATGATGCTGCATATGCTAACACTTCAATATTTCTTGATCCTAAGGTTGAAATGGTTGCTGCAAAGAAGAATACTATTGTTATTCTTGTAACTCCTCTAATATCCATTCATATGGATTCTTCTGTTGAAGGTACATATCTAATTAGTACTATTATTTTATCTGCTATTATGACTAAAAATAGACCCTTGTGTGAGGATACCCCTATTTATATAACTGTAGACCACTCTTTCTGGCCCTATCTTATTTCTTCATTTGGGAGTGATTTGAGCCTTTAAAGTGGGAGTTTGGGAAAATAATTAGTGAAAAATTAAGAAACTGAGAGATCGTCTTTTATGCTGGAAAAATGAGAGGTAGACTTGAGAGCGAAGTCTGGGACTTTTAGTGCCTTAAATATTGCTATTGAAAAGTGATATATGTGTGAGAAATGATGAGATTGTTTTAAAATAATAAATAGATTTAAGGGTCTTTCTATTTCATCTACACATCAGGATAAGAAAATTGTTAAATCTAAAGTTGACCTAAAACTTAAGGGTGTAGTAGAACAGTTCTCTCATGATGATGATCCTGACATGCATGCCACATCCTAGTGATGTTGCTGATAATAATGGTGATGATAATGATGTTGCAGGTAATATAGATGAGATTCTTATTAGAAGTTGTCCCACATCATTTGTGGGAGGGGCAGATGACTAGAATATAAGCATCCACATAACTCTATTATTATGAGATCTTTTGGGAGGTACCCAAAAACAAATAAGTGCGGGCGCGGCCCAGAGCAGACAACATCATACCAATATGGAGTTAGGCCTGCTCAGCAAAAGCCCAACAAGTGGTATCAGAGCTTCAAGTTGTAACGGTCCATAACAATCTCAGAAGGGCTCCCAAATAGGCCTAGGGAAAGACAGATGGGCTAACCCAATATAGGCTTAAGGAAAAGGCAGGTGGACCTTCCAGTATGGCCAATGGGGAGGCAGAAAGCCAGAAGACAGGTGTCGGGCCCGATGTGTGAAGGGGGAGATTATTGGGAGTTGTACCATATTGTTTGTGGGAGGGGCAGATGACTAGAATATAAGTAGTTAGATAAATCTATTAGTATGAGCCCTTTTGGGAGGTGCCCAAACAAATTCGTTCGGGATCGGCCCAGAGCGGACAATATCATACTAATGTGGAGTTAGGCCTACTCAGCAAAAGCCCAACAATTCTAAAATCTATGATCAAAGCCTCTAAAGCTTATATATTTCGATTCTCTCATCTTGCCTTGATGTTGTATTGAAGATATTAAGACAACATGAATGGAACAATTCATGGAGATTGTCGAGTGAAAATATCTCTTATCAAGTTGTACATGTTCATGCTGATCTGACTCCCAATGCACTTTCAAATCCAGATATGCAAACTATTCTAGATGCTACTACCACTATGCTATAAATGGGCTACTATAATGCAAGTGTTAAAAGCTTAACATTAGTTAACAAATTATTGTTCTATAGTAACACCTCTCAATTAGTGTTACAATAGCGATAAAGCTAATGTTGCAGAAAAATGTAACACCAATACCGTGTATCACATTAGTTACTTTTTAATTTTGAAAAATTGAAATGAATATATTTTCATAAAACTTGTATTAAAATTATATTTTGTATAATTAATTAATCATGCATGAAAAGTATAATATAATACATATATATTATTAATTTATCATTCAAAATTTTCTATTTGTGTTCCTCAATATAGTATTTATGATAAATTATCTAACAATATCATTCATTAATTTTATATGACCAAACACATCAAAAATGTGTCCCACAAAAAGTTTATTTTCCTGTTCGCAATAATTTCTCATTTTTATTTACACAACTTCTAAATATATTTATCACTAACTTCTCGTTGCCATCAATCAAGTAATTCATTTTTTTTGTGATAAAAAGATTAATGAACTCAAGTTTTAGGGAAACTAATTATTACAAATAGTAATATCCAATATCAATTAATTTCATATTTATAAAATTATAAAATAATAGTATTGTACTATTATGTATAATATACATCACATTCACAAAAATATTTATAATATTAGAGTACCATTTATTCAAATCATACATAATAAGTAAAACTTTCTAACATATGCTTAAGTTTATCATTTTTGGTAGAGCTTGAATGAAGTGATGACTTCAAGCCCCTTAATAAATTTCTCCAACTCTTCACCACTCAAGACTTCTTCTTCTGTGGATGATCCTCTCATCTGCTACATTCAAATCCATGCTCGTTAATCACCTTGCCAAAGCTAACAATATTTTACTCTAAGTTAAGAGTCCGTACATCTCGATCCAGTTTTTCCTGTCGGCCTGCAAGTTGTGAGCTATTCCTCTAAACAAGGCCAATATAGATAGAGATGCCTCTATTCCTGATGTTGGTGGAATTCTTGACAAGTCATCAGCTAAGTCATTATCTAGTCTTGATACTGGTCAAGCCGGTACTGACAATTTGAAAACGAAAACAGAAGATAAAATTGTATATTACAGAAATAAATCAAGGTATCAATCTTCACAGAAAGGTTACAGCACACAAGAAGTTGAATCTCAAAGGGATTCAACAGGCGTTAATGACCTTGTCACAAAAGAACCACCTTCTCAAAGTGAAGGTTCACACACTACTACTGGAAGGACAATTCCCTGACACTGCTCAAGGAGGTTCTGAAAAAATGGAATTTAATATTGTACCGCACACAAAGGATAAAGAAGCTCATCAGGAGCATATAGCTGAGTTCGATGCAATATTGAATGATTCAATATTTGCGATAAGCCAACAAGAACTCTCAGCTTAAAGGGTTATATAAGCTTCATGCCCCACAAGAATGATCAGGTCAAAGTCTTGATGAAGGCACCACTACGACTCCAGATGATGCTGCATATGCTGACACTTCAATATTTCTTGATCTTAAGGTTGAAGTGGTTGATGCAAAGAAGAATGCTAGTGTTATTCTTGTAACTCCTCTAATATCCATTCATATGGATTCTTCTTTTGAAGGTACATATTTAATTAGTACTATTATTTTATATTCTAGTATGGCTAAAAATAGACCCTTGTGTGAGGATACCCTTATTTATATGACTGTAGACCACTCTTTCCGGCCCTCTCTAATTTTTTCATTTGGTAGTGATTTGAGCCTTTCAAGTGGGAATGTGGGAAACAATTAGTGAAAAATTAAGAAACTGAGAGGCCGTCTTTTATGCTGGAAAAATGAGAGGTAGACTTGAGAGAGAAGTCAGGGACTTCTAGTGCCTTAAATATTGCTTTTGAAAAGTGATATATGTGTGAGAAGTGATGAGATCGCTTTAAAATAATAAAGAGAATTAAAGGTCTTTCTGTTTCAGCTACATATTAGGATAAAGAATTTCCAAATCTAAAGTTGACTAAAAATTTAAGGGTATAGTATAACATTTCTCTCATGATGATGATCTTGACAAGCATGCCACATCCTAGTGATATTGATGATAATATTGATGATGCTAATGATATTGCAGGTAATATAGATGAGATTCTTATTAGAAATTGTCCCACATCATTTATGGGAGTGGCAGATAACTAGAATATAAGCAGCCAAATAACTCCATTAGTATGAGGCCTTTTGGGAGGTGCCCAAAAACAAATCGGTGCAGGCTCGGCCCAGAGTGGAAAATATCATACTAATATGGAGTTAGACCTGCTCAGTAAAAGCCCAACAAGTGGTATTAGAGCTTGAGGTTGTAACGGTCCAAAACAATCTCAGACGGAATCCCAGATAGGCCTAGGGAAAGGCAGATGGGCTAACCCCATATGGGCTCAAGGAAAAGGCAGGTGGAACTTCCAGTATGGGCCAAGGGGGAGGCAGAAAGCTAAAAGAATTCCAGTATGGGTCAAGGGGGATCCAGATCACACAATCAGCAGGAAAAATCGACAGGTGCTGGGCTCGATATTTGAAGGGTGAGATTGTCAGGAGTTATCCCACATCATTTGTGGGAGGGGCAGATGACTAGAATATAAGCAGCCAGATAACTGCATTAGTATGAGGCCTTTTGGGAGGTGCCCAAAAACAAATCCATGCGGGCTCGGCCTAGAGTGGACAATATCATATTAATGTGGACTTAGGCCTTCTCAGCAAAAGCCCAACAATTCTAAAATCTATGATCAAAGCCTCTAAAGCTTATATATTTCGATTCTCTCATCTTGCCTTGATGTTGAATTGAAGATATTAAGATAACATGAATGTACCAATTCTTGGAGATTATCGACAAAAAATATCTCTTATCAAGTTGCACATGTTCATGTTGTTGCTCTTAAAGCTACTACCAATATGCCATAAGTGGGATACTATAATGTCAGTGTTACAAGCAACGTTACATTAGTTAAAAAATTGTTATTCTATTGTTACCGCTCTCAATTAGTGTTACAATAGCGATAAAGCTAATGTTGAAGAAAACTGTAACACCAATACCGTGTATCACATTAGTTACTTTTTAATTTTAAAAATATTGAAATGAATATATTATCATAAAAATTGTATTACAATTATATTTTATATTATTAATTAATCATGCATGAAATGTATAATATAATACATAGATATTATAAAATCATCATTCAAATTTTTCTATCGGTGTTCCTCAATATAGTATTTATGATAAATTATCTAACAATATCATTCATTAATTTAATATGACCAAACACATCAAAAATGTGTCCCACAAAAAGTTTATGTTCATGTTCGTCGTAATTTCTTATTATTATTCGCACAACTTCTAAATATATTTATCAATAACTTCTCGTTGCCATCAATCAAATAATTCATTATTGTGATAAAAAAGTAATGAACTCAAGTTTTAGTGTAACTAATTATTAGTAACATCTAATATCAATTAATTTTAAATTTATAAAATCATAAAATACTAGTATTGTACTATTATGTATAATATACATCAGTTCACAAAAATATTTATAATATTAGAGTACCATTAATTCAAATCATACATAATTCGTAAAACATTCTAGCATATGCTTAAGTTTAACATCTTTGGTAGAGCTTGAATAAAGTGATGACTTCAAGCCCCTTAATAACTTTCTCGAAGTTTTTACCGCTCAAGACTTTTTCTTCTTTTGTTGATCCTCTGATCTGCGGACATTCAAATCCATGCTCGTTAAACACCTTGCTAAATATATTTAACTCTAACTCAATAGTCCGTACGTCCCGATTCAGTTTTTCCTTCCAGCCTGCAAGTTGTGAGTTCCCCTTCCGATTCTCCAATTGCGTATGTGAAACAATAACCACAGCATTTCCTGGAAAATTTCGAGGCTTAATCTTGAAAGATGCATATGCCGCAGGATAGCCCATCCTAGGAACAGTGTGTGACTGATGTGATTTGATGATAACATCACATCTCAGGATTCTTAGTTCGATATCAGCTTCATCTACTCCTTGCATCGCCAGATATGGGTTCTGCATTGTCTATAATTTAGCGGAGACATGTATGAGATTTATCCATGAATGAAAATGGAGATGTTTTTTTAAGACATTGACATGTTGAAACTAATACATATGCCTTATTTATATGAAATTTAGGGGTATAATAAATTGGAATTGACAGGATATGCTAGATTACAAAGATTCAATTTGGATTTTTGACTTTGACTTAATTTAGTAAAATCCATGGACATCATGGAAATTAAAACGTCTTTTAGAATATTAAGATATTATGATATATTGGGTCAAAAAAGAAAGATCTTAATATTTGACTAAAATTTTATATTATCCTTTAAACGTATTAAACATGTATGAAACTAATACATAATTGTGTATTTATATGAAATTTAGGGGTATAATAAAATTGAGATTGTGAGCATATATGTTTCAAAGATCGATTTTGATTTTGAATTTATTCAATGAAATCCATGGATGTTTAAAAATTAAAATGTCTTCTAAGATAGTAAGATATTAGGAGATATTATGATATATTTAGTCAAAAAAGAAATATGGTGGGATTTGACTAAGATTGTAAGATACTATCTTAGGAGATATTTAGTCACAAAAGAAAGATATCCTCGATTAAAATGTCTTCTAAGATTAAAACGTCTTATAAGATTCTAACATATTAGGATATATTTATTGAGAGATATTCATATTTCAATGAGAACACTTAATTAATAAATAATAAAATTTAATTCCAGCCAGTCATACATATCTATGTATATTAATCCAATATATGATTTATATTCATTTTCCACAACTCTTTAATTCTATCCAAATTTTCATAAACCACAATCATCTCTTTTCTACTTGAACAACGATTGCCCACAACCATCCACTACCACATACAACCATGAACTTTAGCCACCAATATCATTACGTAGATAATAAATTTATTTTAAAAAATAACTACATTCAAAGTTCAAATCATTGCATGACCACTTTTTCCATCCATTTCTTTTCACTCAATATCATATGCCAATACCAAAAACTATATGTAAACCACCTGATTTAAGAATATTATCACAATCATACACACTTACTAAAATCAAACTGTCACAAATTCCAAATATTTAAATATCACAGGAACGACTACTTAGCGACCACTTTTCACCACGTATCCACCATCACAATAACCAGTGGCATCACTAACTACATACCATCACCATATCTAGATAATCAAATATAAGCCGGAATGACCATAAAAATCACAAAACTAGATAGAACTTGAAAGTAAATAATGTGTGCATAAAAGAAACCAAAGACATAAAAGCAACTTCAAAGAAATAAATAATTTATCGATGAAACATGCAGTGCTGAATAACATAACATAATATATCTAAAAAATTGGTCATGCAATATTAAATTCAAATTTCCTATTTATTTAATTAATTAAGTCACACTTAATTAATAACAAATAATTCGAAATACTTACATTTTATTTAAGTCCGAATTTAAATTAAATAATCCTTCAATCATTCTTTGTGCGACCCTTTAGGTTATTGTTACGTTGGCAACAATTTTAAATCTAATTTCAAATCATAAACAATGAGCGGCATCTAGTAATACATCATTGTTACCCAAGTATTAATTATTTAATCAGTGATCAATTAAACCTTTCGTGAATAATGTACAATGTAATATAATCCCTTTAGCCTTATATTATAGATCAAACTCGAGGCATGCATTGTGTCATCCTCCGTTAACGTTCAATCCTTCTTTCCTTGATCAATGAGTAAACTATTAAACAAATCAGTATTTGAGCACGACCATGCATTTTATAGTCTTACTCAATCAAGGGCCAATAATATCACTCCTTTAATACATGAGGGCTAAATCCCATCTAGATCATTCATATTTCTCATACGATTCATAATGTACCCAATCTCTACTTTTATTATTACCCGGTCAAGGATAACTTTCAATAGTATCAAAGTATATTAATTCTCGTATAGAAATATAATGATTTCAAGTCAAAAGACCAATACATCATTATTACTGTGAGATTAACTTATGACACTATAAACATGTAGTACCTCACAACGGGTCAATCCAGCACCATATATAATATGTGTACTAAAATTAATAATAATGATATTACAAAGGAAAAATGGGTAATTTTATATCTATATCTTATATTCTTATACTTTATATCATTAAGGAATTGTGCTATTAACTAGGATAATTGATCCTAATTTATCTCTCACTTATTTTGATCCTAAACTTGCGGGACACTACTATAACCAACTACAATAATCGAGACTTTTTATTCAATAACATAAACTCAAATAAATATGTGTAGATTAAGCCCAAGCCCAACATAACTCCCCTTTAATCTAAACATTCTCCAGCTTTCTGACACCAAGCAACTGACGCATCTTCTCAAACTTGGATATTGCCAATGCCTTCGTTAGGATGTCAGTTCGTTGTTCATTCGTGCGGACATGTCTTATAATTATCAATCCTTGTTCAACACAATCACGGATGAAGTGATAGCGCAAGTCAATATGCTTGCTTCGTCCATAGAAAACTGGATTACGTGCCAAGTCCACAGCTGACCTATTATCAATGTACAATGTGACAGGAGCAACCTTGATGCCCATGATATGACTCAGTACCCGCTGCAACCAAATCGCCTGGCAGGCAGCCGCCGTAGCCGCCATAAACTCAGCCTCACACGAAGAGAGTGCAACACACCGTTGTTTTTGTGACACCCAAGTAATTAAATTCTCATCAAGATAGAAAGCCATTCCTCCCGTACTCTTTCGGTCATCCATACTCCCTCCTAAGTCACTATCCGAAAAACCCGAAAGTATATAATTTCCTTGGCCTTTTGTGTAGATTAGTCCGTACTGTAGCGTTCCCTTCAGATATCGACAAATCCTTTTAACTGCGTTCATGTGCAGCTGTGTAGGCCTTTCCATAAACCTGCTAACAATCCCTATAGAATAAGCAATATCAGGTCTTGTATTCACTAGGTATCTGAGCCCGCCTATAATGCTTTTAAACTGCGTAGGATTTACAACTTCACCCGAGCTGTCAACATGTAATTGTATCTTGTGCTCCATAGGATATCTCACACTATTACATTCTGCCATGCCTGCCTATTCGAGCACCTTCTGCGCATAAGTCGACTGCCTGAGTTCAATAAACTCCTTGTCTTGAGTAACTTCCAACCCCAAATAGTAAGACAGCAGCCCTAAGTCAGACATGTCAAATTCACGATTCATTTCCCCCTTGAATTTGGCAATGTGTGACAGAGATGAGCCAGTAACTAATAAGTCTTCGACATAGACACCAACAACTAGAGAATGAGCTCCATCCTTCTGAGTATATACAGCATGCTCATATGGGCATTTAACAAAATCGAGTGTGAGAAGGTACTGGTTGAGACGAGCATACCACGCTCGAGGGGCTTGACGAAGCCCATACAAAGCCTTGGGAAGCCTATAGACTTGATGTTCGGAGCCGTTTTTGACATAGCCTTTGGGTTGTGTTACATAAACCTCCTCTTGTAAAACACCATTCAAGAAAGCAGATTTAATGTCAAGATGGTG
Source organism: Apium graveolens (assembly GCF_009905375.1). Classification (NCBI taxonomy): domain Eukaryota; kingdom Viridiplantae; phylum Streptophyta; class Magnoliopsida; order Apiales; family Apiaceae; genus Apium; species Apium graveolens. Next base: position 20,889 of record NW_027421428.1, read on the forward strand.
AATCTCCCAATCATTTTTAGCTGCCAATGAAAGGAGTAAATGGACTGTTTCAAGTCGAGTAACCGGGGCAAAGCCTTCTTCATAATCGATTCCATGACGTTGAACATATCCTTTAGCCACAAGACGGGCTTTGTGTTTAGTGATAGCTCCATTTTGATCAGTCTTCAACTTGTAAACCCATTTAAGTGCTATAGGTTTATGCCCTTTTGGAAGATCCACTAGTTGCCAAGTATTGTTTTTTTCAATAGAGGCGATTTCATTATCCATTGTTGTCTTCCAGGCATCGTCCTCAACAGCCTGCTCAAAAGAAATGGGTTCATCAATACCCATTAACATAAGTTCATCTTCAGCTAATTCCACCTCAGTCGTGTGGTCATAAATATCTGCAAGTGAGCGGAGCCTTGGGGGCGGTGTTTCTGCAGTTTCATCAGAAGATGTCGTGTCTGGAGTGGTAGGTGTTGTACTGTCAGTTTTTTCTTCGCTAGAATTCTCAGGTTCGGTGGGATCATTTTCCAGGATAAAGTGTGCACCGCTGTTAGGCGCAGATTTAATAGAGTCATCCCAATTCCAGGCTTTCTGTTCGTTGAAAAACACATCTCTGCTGATGTGAATACTGCCAGTTATAGGATCAAACAGTCGAAATATCTTGGTTCCAGCTTCTCTGCCAAAATGAACCATTAGTCAACTTCTATCATCGAGTTTTTTTGTGTGTACAGCTGGAATCTTGACATAAGCAGTACAACCAAATACTTTGGCATAATGCAAGTTTGGTTTTGTTCCAAACCAGGCTTCATGAGGAGTAAGATTCGACATTGCTCGTGTTGGCAGCTTGTTTAAAATATAAATGGCATGAGTGACTGCCTCTCCCCAATAAGTAGCTGGCACCTGTCTTTCCTTGAGCATGCTTCATGCCATGGCAACTACTGTACGATTCCGGCGCTCTACGACACCATTTTGTTGTGGTGTGTAGGATTCCGTGTAGTGCTTAAGTATGCCATGTTCCTCACAAAAAAGGTTGAACTCTTTTGAACAAAATTCGCCTCCTCGATCGGTTCTTAAAACTTGAATACCCTGTCATTTTCAATTCTCAACAAGAACTTTAAACTTCTTGAAATAATTCAGTGCCTCATTCTTGTGTTTAAGGAAATAAACCCACATCATACGGCTGTAGTCATCAACAAGAAGCATAAAATAATTGTTCCCCCCCGGTGTGGAAGGGGATATAGGACCGCATAAATCCAAATGTATCAATTCTAGAGCAGACTTAGCAATAAAATTAGATTTATTTGGAAAAGGCTTACGTGTTTGTTTTGTCATAAGGCAACTCTCACAGATTTCTTTGGGGTGAACAATGTTTGGTACACCATGAGCCATATGATTCTTTGATAACAGTTGCATTTCCTTGAAATTTACGTGTCCGAGTCTCTTATGCCACAACCATGCTTCCTCGTCACCCTTTGTTAGTAGACAATAATGTTTAGCTTCCTGAATGTGAATCTTATAGAGTCGATTTGCAGACCTTTAGACTTGCATAAGCATCCTTCCACAACTATCATAAACCCACAGCTTCTCTCCGTTCATGACAACTCTATTTCCCTCCCCCGAGAGCTGTCCTAAGCTGATGATGTTGCTTCACAAAGTAGGTATGTAGCAGACTTCGCTTAAAATTCTGGTCTCCCCATTCTTGCACAGGAATTTGATTGAACCTCTGCCCTGAATTTGGACTACTGAGCCATCACCAAATTTCACTTCCCCCTTTCACAGTCCTGTCAAGCTTTTCAAATTTCTCACGACGTCCAGTCATGTGATTACTAGCTCCATTATCAAGATACCATACGTTTTCATCTCTCTCCTTGATGTTTACTATAATCTTATCCTCGGTAATGCCAATCACATCAGGTTTGATGTTTTCGCATAAATTCATCAAGAGTGCAGGTTCTTCGTCGATTATAAATGACATATTTGCTTCCCCTCTTTGTGGCCTGTTCTTCTTAGGCTTACGACACTCATAAGCGAAGTGTCCATATGCAGCACAATTGTAACATTTCACCTGGCTTCTATCTCGAGCCATACGGTTATCCCTTGTGTGATAATCACTACCACTGCTTTGCCCAGCCTTTCCTGACTTCTTCAACCACTCTTCTCGAGTGAGAAGAAGTTTCCTGTCGTTGCCTTCTCTCTTGAGCCACTCATCCTCAGTCAAGAGTAGTTGCTGCCCCTCGTTGTTCTCCGTTTGTCCACCCAAGCGTTCCTCATGGGCTTTAAGAGAACCAATGACCTCCTCCACGGACATAGTGTCTAAGTTACCAAATTGTTCGATTGCAGACGCAATTTGGAGGAACTTAGTTGGGACAACCCTTAGTAGCTTTTTAACGACATACTCTTCAGCAATTGTCTCTCCTAACGCCCTGATTTTCGAAACCAAGCCGTTTAATTTCATACAAAAGTCATCCAACATTTCAGTGTCTTTCATCTTTAGAGACTCAAACTCTGATTTTAGGGTCTGAGCTTTAGCCTTCTTTACTTTATCCGCACCTAGGCACATTATTTTTATAGCCCCCCAAGCCTCCTTCGATGTTTTCTTTTCTGCTATCGTTAACAGCATGTCATCTGCAATCCCTTGATAGATAATGGCTAGTGCTCGCTTGTCTGTTTTTTCTTCGACTGTACCCTTTGGATCCTTTGGTTCTATTGCATCCCAAACACCGTGTGCCTGCATAAAGACTTTTATCTTGATGGCCCATGTGGTGTAGTTCGTCTTAGTTAGCATAGGATAACTCAGTCCAAATGACCCCTCCTTGTTCTTGCTAGCTTCCATTTCACTGTTTAACCACGATCGTGTTTCACAGGTGACTTGAGTGCTCTGATACCAGATGTTAGAGCAAATAAAGAAAGAGATAACACAGCTAATATTTGATTGATTACTTGTATGAAATTCTTACAATTGATGAGATCTTACAGAATAAACCAGCACTGCTACTTAAACAACTTGTAACAGAATTGTGCTATAAACTAGGATAATTGATCCTAATTTATCTCTCACTTATTTTAATCCTAAACTTGCGGCACACCTACTATAACCAACTACAATAATCGAGACTTTTTATTCAATAACATAAACTCAAATAAATATGTTTAGATTAAGCCCAAGCCCAACAATATTGGTTGCAAAAGGATATGCTCAAGAGCACAAGATAGACTACCATGAGATTTTTGCACTAGTGAGATGTTGGAAACTGTTCGTTTGTTATTGGCTGTGTCAACCAAAAATAATTGGCAAGTTCATCATTTAGACGTGAAAACAATGATTACTGAGTCGCTGGAGGTGTGCGACTCAGCCAAAGGGATATGTAAAGGAGGTTAAGAACATTTAGTTTATAAGTTGATTAAGGTAATTTCACAGCTTACTAAAATCTTTTTTATCAAAACTAAAAATATAAACAAAATATGCTTAATTTTTATGAAATATTCAAATTTTACATTAATAAAACAATATTTATTCTGCTACTTAAACTTGAAAAGTGAATATACTATAGTACATATCAATTATACACCAAACTTATATATAACATACATTCATAAAATTTCAAATTAATGTGACTATTTCAAACAAGTACGTCTGTGCATTTTTAAGAATTAAAACTGAAATGTACTCTCTTTGTCCCCACCCTAACATCGTCCCACCAATTTTTAACATGTATGTAAGAGTAGTTTTTTAAAAATTAAAGTGTAAATGTACTTAGCATCTCACCCAATTGTTAATGTGTTTGTGGGAGAGTGTTACGAAAAATATTTTAAGATTAATGTAAAGTATAATTATATTATTTTAGAAAAAAAATAAAAGTAGAATATTTTAAATATTTATTTAAAAAATAAAAAAATAAAAATAAATTATAGAGATATATTTTATATTTATGTTAAAGTGTGTGTCAAACACAATATCATAAACATTAACAATTGGATGGGTGAGAGGTGGGGGTGGGGGGATGGTGGTTGGGCGGTGGGTGGGGCATTTAGAGAGTAAATATTTTGACACAATTAAATATTAGTGGCCTCTTCTGCGTTTGATAAGAAAAGATAAATGCATTACTACCAAATATTAAGTTACATAATTTTTAAATATTTTAAATTACTCAAATAAAGACAAAAAGAAGTTGTTGATGGTAACCTTTTTATCTCTATCTTTAATCATAATGACAAAATTGAATGCTTCTGCATGTAAATTTAAAAGTTTATGCAGATAATGTCGTCATAATTTGACTTATTATGATTTTATAATTTGACTTATATATTATGATTTTATTAAAGATGTTCACGAACATATTTTTATAAGTATTTAGTAGGCTAAAACATTTCATTGCTACAGAGGTGAGTATAGGCTCCAGCAGATCGTTTGAAAGAGGTATATAGCTTTTAAAATTGTGTAGCTAGTTTTGTTGTTGTGAAATTATGCTTTTTTATATTTAATCTTAAGATTTTATTTTTGTGCTTCTATAATTCTCATTATTTGATAAAATTATTATCTATTGTTGTATTGAATTCTATGTTTTGTGATTTATATATGTGCATCTTAATTCTTGTCGATCATGTTGATGGTAAACTATTTATCTCTATCTTTGATTTATATATGTTTTTTAATAGTTCTTACAAAGATTATTGAGAAGGATTTACATGTTAGATCCATTAATCTACCTCTTTTGTCAATGGACCTTTTGAAAGAAATGATACTTTTCATAAACCTTTTGTTTTTTTTGCAAAATTGTTACGATCTATATCATTTAACAAATTCAAAGAAGATTAGGTGAGGAAGTGTTCTTTGAATATAAATTTTAGCTTTGTAGTGTGTAAGTATATGTTTATATTTCATTCTGCCTCAAACGGAAAATGGTTGTTTAAGTTTGTTAATTAATAGGCACTTTTCGATTGTGTACGAAATTGAAATTCGATTTGTAGTTTTCTAAGTATAAGTTGCATAATACTGTTGTAGTCCCTCTCATTTTTTACAGTTTTTACGTATTTGACACGCATTTTAAGGCGATTATAATGTATAGTTTCATAATTTATTTTTGAAATTTTCCTTTTCTGTATAAAAATATGGCCATTATATTCTTATTTAGAAGATTTTTTTTTTTTAAATGTTGGCAACTATACTTTTATAAGAATCTTAAACTGTGTGTAGAGTTTGAATATAAAAAATTGGATGGGACTTGAGGAGTAGTATAAACGGAAATTGGATGGACTGAGGGAGTAGTATAACGGTATTTAGAATAATTTTGATAGTTTATCATGACACTCACATTGTTCTGTTTTTTTCTAAGTCACAGCTCAAGCCATTATTTTTTCTTCAACTTCTGTTTGGTGCCACTTTGATGAGTTACTTAGATTTTTAGGAAATTAAACAAATGGATAAGGGCAAGGCTGTTATGGAAGAACAAATAGACACCCAGGTAAGCCTTTTGTTATATATATGGAGATATAGCAGTAAAAAATTACTAAGCTTATACTTGAATTACTAATTACAATTTTAATATAAACTTAGTCTACATATAATTTTAGTGTAAGCTATTTATACTTGAATTACTAATCACAATCTTAATGTTTAGTCTACATATAATCTTAGTGTAAACAAATTAGTCTAACTATCTTATTGTCTTATTTATTAAGAGGTTTTCTCAACTTTTTGGTTCTTCCCTTTCTACCTATTAAATAAGTTACTTGTTTATCGCACTCCTTGTACATTAAAAAATAATTTTATTATAATATAAATTCGATCATCCAAACTCAAAAGTTACAATTTACAATGTTTAAACAAAACATATTACAAACCTGCTAATATCTTAACTTCTCCAATATACCATCCACACCTCTGTTTCATTAACCTGTAGTTGGCGAATACATAGTAACCTGAAATTTTTAATTTAAAAAAATGGATCAACCTAAATAAGTCCAATAATTGTGGAGAGTGTAAAATAATATTGGGTACTAGTTTTGAAACAATAACAAAATTACAACTAAGTACATTACAAGCAAGTAAACACTTACTCTCCTAACAATCAACTATAGACTTGGAAGCTCCATACTAAAAACGGACCTGACAACAAGTCCTCCGTGTCAATTTCTTGTATTTAATTTTCATTCCATAAGTGCAAAATGTTTGTTTAAGTTTGCTAACTAATGGATATTCTTCTAGCTGTGTGTACAAAATTGAAAGACCAATATTTAGGTTTTCTATGTATAAGTTGCATAATGTAATGATGTTTTGATTAGTTTTACTAGTTTAATGGTACTCACATTGGTAATTTTTTTATTTAACAATGTTACTATTTAAGTTGTAGAAAGTCATTGTTTTTGCTTTAACAGATGGAGAAGGGTAAAGCTGTCGTGAAAGAACAAATGGACATGCAAGTAAGCCTTTTCGTGCAAGTATGTAAATTTATATAATGATAATATGCATACTCTTGTAAAGTTAACATCCTGCAATTGCTTTGAGAGTTTAAGTGTACCTAAACTCGAACAGTACCGGAGCTGGTATGGGAGCTACAGACTCCATTAATATTTTTAGGCTTATCCAATGCCAATATTACTGACACTCAAGTTCAGAGCATTTCACAGTTTCTGCAGCATCGATTTTTATAAGCATTCTGAGTTCTGACATTGCATGTCTAAAAAAGATGTACATCTACATGCATATATAGTACTTAGTAACAGAATTACAAAGCATAGATTCAGAAGTGCATTGCATTGTCGAACAAACAAAACATTCATCATGCACTATTCACGTTGCACATACTTGGGATTTGGCTTAGTTGCCCGTTGAGACAATCTAAGTTGCAATATTATAATTGCAGATAATATTTATAATTATAATTTTAATCTAAGTTGCAATTGCAGGATGTTTCCACTTTAGATGGAATATTTATATAATGATAATATGCAGTACTCTTGTAAAGCATACATTTATAATTGACAATTATTTACTAACTTTATGCTTGAACTAATTACTAATCAATTTTGGCAATTATGGTATCACTCCAGGTTTTTAAATTACAAATTTATGCTTCAATTATTAGTTATCTAAGTTACAGCAGCTATGATATCACTCAAGATTTTCTCTCCTTTTTCTCCCTCTTTTCTACCTATATATTAATTGATATGTATATCTCTTTTCAATTACTTTTTTAAATATTAATAGAAAAACAAAACAATGCTCTATCATATGCCGTTGTACTGTAACATTGTCATGCTTTTATATGTGGTAGGAGTGATTACCTACACTGTACTAAGATAGCTATAGAGTTACAACCTTAAATAACTTCATATTTTAATTAGAGTTGAACATGTATTGTAATGTCAGGAGCGTGATATGTCGGAAACCTCTCTTCCAACAACAATGATTGTTCTCTCCTCGGATACCCAAAGGTTTGTTACCCTTAGGCCTTCATATGATTCCAAATTTTTTATCCGAAGAAAAATGCAAGAGGAATACCCAAATTAGTTCTGTCATTCTTTTTTATAATTAGTGTTGCAAATTAATTGTAGGCCGAAAGAAATGACAATAGAAGAAGTGCTATTATTTTTTTGCTAAATTAAGAGATGTATTAGAAAAGAGAATATAAAAGGGAGATCTCCTTGCTCTATAACCAATTAAAGCAAAACTATAAGCTGATCCCTTTGTCATGGTTTAACATCAACTAGAATACAATCTATAGGCTTCATTGGGCCAAAATTCCTTTGTCATGGGCTCGGGCATTTCTTTCTCGCCATAGCTGGCAGCAAAAAACCTGGATCAAACCAAGAGCAACACTACTCTTGGCTCTGTCCTGAATATGTAGCATGTGGTTGAGAAGTTCCTAACTTATGCAACAGTTAGGGAGAACAAAACGACTATAGTGGCAGAGCATAAATAAGTGATTATCAGTCTCATTTACTGCATAAAATAATGATAATTTCATTACGTAGGAAGATATGTTAATCAAGCAGGAAATATAATCATCAGCTGCATCATGAAACTTCATTCACTTTATTTTACAACAACCAACTTAATCCAAATTACGACCCCTTTAATTTTTTTATAATAAAGTTTCCATTTGTTTTATAGGCTCAACACTCTCTTCATGAAACTGTCTTTTATTATTGCTAAACTGATCTAATTGATTCTGCATAGCGAACAAGATCCAAAAGAGATGAAAGAGGAGAAAAGAAAAATCGCATCTCGTGAATACAGAAAAAGAAAAAAGGTATGCCTAATACATGTTCTACTTTATGTTTTTAACGTCTACTACTATAAGATTCATAACCATATTTTATAGCAGAACCATGTCGAGGAACTTAAAGAACGTTGTCATTCTCTTAATCTTGAAAACAAATCTCTACAATAGAGAATCAGCAACTAAAAGAAAAGCTCAACAAATTGAAACTGATTTGGCTCTCGTCAAGGTATTTCTTTAGTTTGTTTATCTTCCTTCAGGTTACTTGCTTTAACTTGCTTACATATAATATTTAGGCCGTCTGAGAAAACTAACCATTATTGTTGTAGGAGGTGTAGATTTTAACTGATTATTTATAAATAAGTATATATCTGTATACTTCTCACTAGTAAAACACAAATCACACACCCAGATTTGCACACCAAAAGATATACTTTTCTTTAATCAATGATACATATATATAGAAAGGAACTAAGGTACTGGGTAGCTATAAATCAGGAAAAACTAGTAATGGGCCTAACAACTCCGACTAATCCCCTGCCACTTATTATGAGTCCTACCATTTCTCCACTAACAGCATGACGAAGTCATCAACTGAACAAATCAAATAAGAAAACATTATTAATTTACTACAAATACAAATAAGTTTAAGATTATTTTTCAACAATCTCCCCTGTAATCTTAAACTTAGCTGAACAAAATTTATGAAGCACTTCTCTTCATTTTGTGATGCACTTCTCACCACCATCTCTTCATTTTGTGATTCACTTCTCACCACTATCAAGTTTGATGCACTTCTCAACAAAAACAATTTTTTTTGTTGATGCACTTCTCATCAACGTCATTTTTGTTTGCCGGAGCACTTCTCTCCTGGTGCACATAATCACCCACACTTCTAAAACAAAATTTCTTTCACAACCACTTGTGCCATGATATCTTTCTCATTATTTTCACTGCTCAATTTTCTCCTCAATTTTCTCCTTAATTTTTTATCATGCTTCTCTTTCTTCTTCCCATGCTTCTCTCTCGTAGACTTTTTTCTTGATACCTCATTAAATATAAATTGAGAAATTTTTTGATGCATTAAATATGATAAATAAATACTTAACATATATATATAGGTGTATATTTTAAAATATCTTACAAAGCCTTAGATCATGAGGCTCGCATACAAGTGTAGAATTTTAACTGATTATTTATACATAAGTATATATCTGTATACTGCTCACTAGTAAAACACAAATCACACACACATGTTTGCACACCAAAAGATCTACTTTTCTTAATCAATGATACAATATATATAGCAAGGAACTTAAGGTACTGGTAGTTATAAATCAGGAAAACTTGTAATGAGCCTAACAACTCCTACTAACCCCCTGCCACTTATTATGAGTCCTACAATTTTCTCCACTAACAGCATGACTTAAGTCATCAACTGAACAAATCAAATAGAAAACATTATTAATTTACTACAAATAAAAAATAAGTTTAAGATTATTTTTCAATAGGAGGACCATCATTACAATTGTAAAAATTTGAGATGAAAATGTTATTAACCTTGTTACATGGTCTAGATCATGATGACTACAGATAATGTAATGATAACTATATATATATAGAGTATCACGTTTGATTTTGTAAATGAGAAGATGACCTTTTATTAGTTGTTGTGGCACACCTTTGCCCATCCACATAACTTCATCCGTCCATGAGACCATTATTATATAAAGTTTTATGCCTTAAATGATTAGTGTCAAAATTAGGGTACACTTCTGCAATATAAAATTTTATTTCTGCCCCAGCTAATATTATTACATAATTAAGATAAATTCATAGAACAAACATGCGTGTGCACGTTCTCCTGCTAATATTAGGCCATGAAGATTTTGACTAGTGGTTTGCGCAAGTTGGGGGACTAGTGCAGGATAAGCTAAATTTGTTGTAGCTTCAAGTGTTGCTTTATGTAATTGACCGTGACTTACAATTAAATGTGTTTTAAGTTTTTGTTGGATCATTATGTACCCAGAGTTTGGTCTGGTGGAGATACTCTTAGCTAGAGAATTAATTAATTAAGAGAATTATTATTAGTCATGCAAAATTTTCCGTATTATGTTTTGTAATACTTTAAAGCAAAACTTGTTGGAGAACATACTTCTCCATTTGAGCCTACTCGTACAATTTTTGTCACTTACATATATAAAAGGCTTAACGTAAAAATTATTTATTTAAATTAATTAGTAGGAGGGTGATTGTCAGTCCACACTTCCATTGTTTAATATCTTTTTATATATATATGCTTTGGGAGAAGTGGTTTGGTGCAATTGAAGTGCACTAGTCCAAGTTTATATTTCTTAAATTTTACTTTTTGAATCCTAGGGTACATCCTCTATATATATTGGTACATAATATAATCTCTTATTGCAATACAAACATTACAATCCCATTTCTAATTATAATTAAGAACAACCAATACATTTGTAATATTTTATACCTCCATTATTTATTAATTTTGCTCTGTATAAGAATAAAAAGCTTATAAAGATATGAGGGAGATATAGCTTAGCATAATAGGTTAACTGCTTGATTATCTCTAGTATCATTTTAGTTAGCTGATGAGTTTGTAACAGTTTTATATCACAAATTATAAAATTGTTTCATATTTACATCCTTACTTATTCCATTCATCTATACAATTATATCCAACGGTCTGAAATAATTATTATCTTACTAGGCAATACAAATGTTATTACCACAACAGGAAGTCCAGTACCCAATTTCGTGACAAAGCATATTAATATTAGATTTCATTTTGTAACGGATCATGTCATGAAAGTAACAATAAATGACAGACATTTTCGCCAAGTCATTATTAGAAGTCACATTCACAAACCAAATCAATGAACTTGAAATGATAAGTTATAAAAAGTAGTAAGTAGTACAAATACTGATGCACAGGTGAGACAAAGTAGATAAAATACTAACATGGTCAAATCCTATTGCACGTCAAATCCTGATCGAGTAAAATTCTAAAAGTATTGTGTAATCCTTATGACACATCAATAATATATATAAACCATTCAAATTCAGTATTTGTTCTAAAAATAAATACTAATATCTCTTTGATATCACATGATTTTATGAGTTAAGTGAAGAAATTTTAATTATTTTGTTTCTAAGAAACTATTCTAATGCATGTGAGATAATTATGCGGAAACGATTCTAATTCATGTGAGATAATTATGCACACAGTTGCGTATTTCTAGGCGTAGTATACAAGTCTATTGTCTATTGTAGATATACATTAATAAATTAACTATGATTACAAGAAACTAGCACCGCCAATTATTCTCACAAATCACATCAAGTCGCTTGTTTTGTTTTGTCTATAGACTGTCTAAAATCATGTTAGTTTTTATAAAACTAATAATATTCCCACATCAGTTTTTATACACAAATATCGTTTCTCCCCTCTCTCGTAAACTTAAACTAGAACTCTAATTCTCAACAATGACAAATACTAGTGGTCTCTACATGCCTTTCAAGCTTCTTCAACAAAACCTTACTTTCAACATAATCATGAAATCGGCCCAAACAACTTCAAAGCACATCATGATCACAATGAAATCCATCCTAATTTTCACGTCATTCAAGATTTTCTTGAAAAAAGCAACATTGATTTTGCCTTAACTAACCCCACTATTAGATGCTATGCGGATTTGGGACACAAAAAAAGTACATAAGAAAAAAGGTAGTATCTTTTTTCACAATGGCAATAGGAGGTATGAAATCACCCCTGAAGTGATTCAAGCAGCTCTATAGCTACCTATTCTAATTGACAAATCTCCTTATCATTCTACTGAGGTCCTATTTTATTATCTCAGGATATTGATGTACAGTTATGAGTTTTCCAAGATGAGAGAACTGTTCAGAACCAAGCTTAGGAAATGCAGAATTTCTATTTTGACTGTATTATTAGATGCTTTGTCAGCAATGTATTTAACTTTGATACTCTTCTAGTTGTATCTCTGCAAATTGGTTATTCATACCGTTGATGATGAATGGCTACTTATGTTCAAAATTACTAATAATGACATTCAAGATAATGAGAGTAGGGACGAGAAAAATAAATTACATGAAAGGTTGTGATTCTTGTGGAGGTCAAGCATTTTTTCCAAAGAAAACTTTACTCAGTATGTGGCAACAAATCTTGACGCTTCTCTTGTCACTTCTTTCCAACCATGTTCCTGACACAAGAAGCTTATTTTGTAAAATAGAAGAAAATAACGGCATTGAGAATGACTGTTAAGTCAGATTCTGATGAAGATGACACTACAACTCTAAATTCAAAGCTAAATATTAATAAAGTTGCAGATAATGATGCAAGTAAGGAGGTCACTGCATCTGGACTTTTGTCAAAGAGGAAAAGGATATTGCTCAAGGTGCAAATGACTATACATTACTCTCCTACACAGTCTACTTTTATATAGAACATGAATCATCAGGAGCTATTCCTCTAAAGGAGGCCAATACAGATAAAGATGCTTCTATTCCTGATGTTGGTGGAATTCTTGACAAGTCAATATCTAGTCTTGATGCTGGTCAACCTGGTATTGACAATTTGAAAAGGAAGACAAAAGATAAAGTTGTATATTACAGAAAGAAATCAAGATATCAATCTCCACAGAAAGGTTACAACACACAAGAAGTTGAATCTCAAAGGGATTCAACGGGTGCTAATGACCTTATCACATAAGACCCACCTTCTCAAAGTGAAGGTTCACACACTGCTATTGGAAGGACAATTCCATGACACTGCTAAGGAGGTTCTGAATAAGTGGAATTTGATATTATACCACACACAAAGGATAAAGAAGCTCATCACGATCATAGAGCTGAGTTTGATACTTTATTGAATGATTCAATATTTACGATAACCCAAAAAGAACCCTTAGTTCAAAGGGTTGAAGAAGCTTCAAAGCGTCATGCCCTACAAAATGATCAAGTCAAAGTCTTGATGAATGCACCACTACGACTCCCGATGATGCTGCATATGCTAACACTTCAATATTTCTTGATCCTAAGGTTGAAATGGTTGCTGCAAAGAAGAATACTATTGTTATTCTTGTAACTCCTCTAATATCCATTCATATGGATTCTTCTGTTGAAGGTACATATCTAATTAGTACTATTATTTTATCTGCTATTATGACTAAAAATAGACCCTTGTGTGAGGATACCCCTATTTATATAACTGTAGACCACTCTTTCTGGCCCTATCTTATTTCTTCATTTGGGAGTGATTTGAGCCTTTAAAGTGGGAGTTTGGGAAAATAATTAGTGAAAAATTAAGAAACCGAGAGATCATCTTTTATGCTGGAAAAATGAGAGGTAGACTTGAGAGCGAAGTCTGGGACTTTTAGTGCCTTAAATATTGCTATTGAAAAGTGATATATGTGTGAGAAATGATGAGATTGTTTTAAAAATAATAAATAGATTTAAGGGTCTTTCTATTTCATCTACACATCAGGATAAGAAAATTGTCAAATCTAAAGTTGACCTAAAACTTAAGGGTGTAGTAGAACAGTTCTCTTCATGATGATGATCCTGACATGCATGCCACATCCTAGTGATGTTGCTGATAATAATGGTGATGATAATGATGTTGCAGGTAATATAGATGAGATTCTTATTAGAAGTTGTCCCACATCATTTGTGGGAGGGGCAGATGACTAGAATATAAGCATCCACATAACTCTATTATTATGAGATCTTTTGGGAGGTACCCAAAAACAAATAAGTGCGGGCGCGGCCCAGAGCAGACAACATCATACCAATATGGAGTTAGGCTGCTCAGCAAAAGCCCAACAAGTGGTATCAGAGCTTCAAGTTGTAACGGTCCATAACAATCTCAGAAGGGCTCCCAAATAGGCCTAGGGAAAGACAGATGGGCTAACCCAATATAGGCTTAAGGAAAAGGCAGGTGGACCTTCCAGTATGGGCCAATGGGGAGGGCAGAAAGCCAGAAGACAGGTGTCGGGCCCGATGTGTGAAGGGGGAGATTATTGGGAGTTGTACCATATTGTTTGTGGGAGGTGCAGATGACTACAGATATAAGTAGTTAGATAAATCTATTAGTATGAGCCCTTTTGGGAGGTGCCCAAAACAATTCGTTCGGGATCGGCCCAGAGCGGACATATCATACTAATGTGGAGTTAGGCCTACTCAGCAAAAGCCCAACAATTCTAAAATCTATGATCAAAGCCTCTAAAGCTTATATATTTCGATTCTCTCATCTTGCCTTGATGTTGTATTGAAGATATTAAGACAACATGAATGGAACAATTCATGGAGATTGTCGAGTGAAATATCTCTTATCAAGTTGTACATGTTCATGCTGATCTGACTCCCAATGCACTTTCAAATCCAGATATGCAAACTATTCTAGATGCTACTACCACTATGCTATAAATGGGCTACTATAATGCAAGTGTTAAAAGCTTAACATTAGTTAACAAATTATTGTTCTATAGTAACACCTCTCAATTAGTGTTACAATAGCGATAAAGCTAATGTTGCAGAAAAATGTAACACCAATACCGTGTATCACATTAGTTACTTTTTAATTTTGAAAAATTGAAATGAATATATTTTCATAAAACTTGTATTAAAATTATATTTTGTATAATTAATTAATCATGCATGAAAAGTATAATATAATACATATTATTATTAATTTATCATTCAAAATTTTCTATTTGTGTTCCTCAATATAGTATTTATGATAAATTATCTAACAATATCATTCATTAATTTTATATGACCAAACACATCAAAAATGTGTCCCACAAAAAGTTTATTTTCCTGTTCGCAATAATTTCTCATTTTTATTTACACAACTTCTAAATATATTTATCACTAACTTCTCGTTGCCATCAATCAAGTAATTCATTTTTTTTGTGATAAAAAGATTAATGAACTCAAGTTTTAGGGAAACTAATTATTACAAATAGTAATATCCAATATCAATTAATTTCATATTTATAAAATTATAAAATAATAGTATTGTACTATTATGTATAATATACATCACATTCACAAAAATATTTATAATATTAGAGTACCATTTATTCAAATCATACATAATAAGTAAAACTTTCTAACATATGCTTAAGTTTATCATTTTTGGTAGAGCTTGAATGAAGTGATGACTTCAAGCCCCTTAATAAATTTCTCCAACTCTTCACCACTCAAGACTTCTTCTTCTGTGGATGATCCTCTCATCTGCTACATTCAAATCCATGCTCGTTAATCACCTTGCCAAAGCTAACAATATTTTACTCTAAGTTAAGAGTCCGTACATCTCGATCCAGTTTTTCCTGTCGGCCTGCAAGTTGTGAGCTATTCCTCTAAACAAGGCCAATATAGATAGAGATGCCTCTATTCCTGATGTTGGTGGAATTCTTGACAAGTCATCAGCTAAGTCATTATCTAGTCTTGATACTGGTCAAGCCGGTACTGACAATTTGAAAACGAAAAAGAAGATAAAATTGTATATTACAGAAATAAATCAAGGTATCAATCTTCACAGAAAGGTTACAGCACACAAGAAGTTGAATCTCAAAGGGATTCAACAGGCGTTAATGACCTTGTCACAAAAGAACCACCTTCTCAAAGTGAAGGTTCACACACTACTACTGGAAGGACAATTCCCTGACACTGCTCAAGGAGGTTCTGAAAAAATGGAATTTAATATTGTACCGCACACAAAGGATAAAGAAGCTCATCAGGAGCATATAGCTGAGTTCGATGCAATATTGAATGATTCAATATTTGCGATAAGCCAACAAGAACTCTCAGCTTAAAGGGTTATATAAGCTTCATGCCCCACAAGAATGATCAGGTCAAAGTCTTGATGAAGGCACCACTACGACTCCAGATGATGCTGCATATGCTGACACTTCAATATTTCTTGATCTTAAGGTTGAAGTGGTTGATGCAAAGAAGAATGCTAGTGTTATTCTTGTAACTCCTCTAATATCCATTCATATGGATTCTTCTTTTGAAGGTACATATTTAATTAGTACTATTATTTTATATTCTAGTATGGCTAAAAATAGACCCTTGTGTGAGGATACCCTTATTTATATGACTGTAGACCACTCTTTCCGGCCCTCTCTAATTTTTTCATTTGGTAGTGATTTGAGCCTTTCAAGTGGGAATGTGGGAAACAATTAGTGAAAAATTAAGAAACTGAGAGGCCGTCTTTTATGCTGGAAAAATGAGAGGTAGACTTGAGAGAGAAGTCAGGGACTTCTAGTGCCTTAAATATTGCTTTTGAAAAGTGATATATGTGTGAGAAGTGATGAGATCGCTTTAAAATAATAAAGAGAATTAAAGGTCTTTCTGTTTCAGCTACATATTAGGATAAAGAATTTCCAAATCTAAAGTTGACTAAAAATTTAAGGGTATAGTATAACATTTCTCTCATGATGATGATCTTGACAAGCATGCCACATCCTAGTGATATTGATGATAATATTGATGATGATAATGATATTGCAGGTAATATAGATGAGATTCTTATTAGAAATTGTCCCATCATTTATGGGAGTGGCAGATAACTAGAATATAAGCAGCCAAATAACTCCATTAGTATGAGGCCTTTTGGGAGGTGCCCAAAAACAAATCGGTGCAGGCTCGGCCCAGAGTGGA
>NW_027421429.1:0-12122 GCF_009905375.1 Apium graveolens
AAACGAATGGAACTCGATTTCCGAATAATCCTCGTAGGGGTAGTACACGAGGTACGGAGAGAAAATTGAGGTGGCCCATTTTTTGGATATCTTTTCATAATTTGTCCCTATGGATTTATGAAATTGTATTCGCATTATTGGGGTCGTCCGTAAGTGAATCGAGCTGAAACGAATGGAACTCGGTTTCCGAATAATCCTCGTAGGGGGTAGTACACGAGGTACGGAGAGAAAATTGAGGTGGCCCGTTTTTTGGATATCTTTTCATAATTTGTCCCTATGGATTTATGAAATTGTATTCGTTCATTTGGGGTCGTCCGTAAGTGAATCGAGCTGAAACGAAGGAACTCGGTTTTAAAATCCACGTAGGAGGTAGTACACGAGGTACGGAGAGAAAATTGAGGCGGCCCATTTTTTGGATATCTTTTCATAATTTGTCCCTATGGATTTATGAAATTGCATTCGCGTTCATTTGGGTCGTCCTGGAAGTGAATCGGAGCTGAAACGAATGGAACTACGGGTTCCGACTATCCTCCTAGGGAGGGTAGTACCCGAGGTAGGAGAGGAAAAATTGAGGCGGCCCATTTTTGGATATCTTTTCATAAATTTGTCCCTATGGATTTATGAAATTGCATTCGCGTTCACTTTGGGGTCGTCCTGGAAGTGAATCGGAGCTGAAAACTGACATGGAAGCCTCGGCTTCTTCCCGAATAATCCTCTCATAGGGGTAGTACCCACGAGGTACTGGAGAGAAAATTGAGCAGGCCCATTTTTTGGATATCTTTCATAATTTGTCCCTATGGATTTATAGAAATTGCATTCCGCGTTCATTTTGGGGTCGTCCTGGAAGTGGAAGTCGGAGCTTGAAACGATGGAACTCGGTTTCCGAATAATCCTCGTAGGGGGTAGTACGACCGAGTGTATGGAGCGAAAATTGAGGTGACCCCTTTTTTTGGATATCCTTTTCATAATTTAGTCCCTATGGATTTATGAAATTGCATTTCGCGTTCATTTTGGGGTCGTCAGAAGTGAATCGGAGCTGAAACTAATGTAACTCGATTTCCGAATAATCCTCGTAGGGGGTAGTACACGAGGTACGGAGAGAAAATTGAGGCGGCCCGTTTTTTGGATATCTTTTCATAATTTGTCCCTATGGATTTATGAAATTGCATTCCGTTCATTTGGGGTCGTCCAAGTGAATCAGCTGAAACGAATGGAACTCGGTTTCCGAATAATCCTCGTAGGGGTAGTACACGAGGTACGGAGAGAAAATTGAGGCGACCCATTTTTTGGATATCTTTTCATAATTTGTCCCTATGGATTTATGAAATTGTTCGCGTTCATTTGGGGTCGTCCGGAAGTGAATCGTAGCTGAAACGAATGAACTCGGTTTCCGAATAATCCTCGTAGGGGGTAGTACACGAGGTACGGAGAGAAAATTGAGGCGGCCCATTTTTTGGATATATTTTCATAATTTGTCCCTATGGATTTATGAAATTGCATTCGCGTTCATTTGGGGTCGTCCGGAAGTGAATCGGAGCTGAAACGAATGGAACTCGATTTCCGAATAATCCTCGTAGGGGGTAGTAACGAGGTATGGAGAGAAATTGAGGCGACCCGTTTTTTGGATATCTTTCATAATTTGTCCCTTGGATTTATGAAATTGCATTCGTTCATTTGGGGTCGTCCGGAAGTGAATCGGAGCTGAAACTAATGGACTCAATTTCCGAATAATCCTCGTAGGGGTAGTACACGAGGTACGGAGAGAAATGGGCGGCCCGTTTTTTTGGATATCTTTTCATAATTTGTCCCTATGGATTTATGAAATTGCATTCCGTTCATTTGGGGTCGTCCTAAGTGAATCAGCTGAAACGAATGGAACTCGGTTTCCGAATAATCCTCGTAGGTAGTACACGAGGTACGGAGAGAAAATTGAGGCGACCCATTTTTTGATATCTTTTCATAATTTGTCCCTATATTTTATGAAATTGTATTCGCGTTCATTTGGGGTCGTCCGGAAGTGAATCGGAGCTGAAACGAATGAACTCGGTTTCCAATAACCTCGTAGGGGGTAGTACACGAGTACGGAGAGAAAATTGAGGCGGCCCGTTTTTTGGATATCTTTCATAATTTGTCCCTATGGATTTATGAAATTGCATTCGCGTTCATTTGGGTCGTCCGGAAGTGAATCAGCTGAAACGAATGGAACTCGGTTTCCGAATAATCTCGTAAGGGGTAGTAGACGAGGTACGGAGAGAAAATTGAGGCGACCCTTTTTTGATATCTTTTCATAATTTGTCCCTATGGATTTATGAAATTGCATTCGCGTTCATTGGGGTCGTCCGGAAGTGAATCGGAGCTGAAACGAATGGAACTCGGTTTCCGAATAATCCTCGTAGGGGTAGTACACGAGGTACGAGAGAGAATTGAGGCGCCCATTTTGGATATATTTTCATATAATTTTCCCTATGGATTTATGAAATTGCATTCGTTCATTTGGGGTCGTCCGTAAGGGAATCGGGCTGAAACGAATGGAACTCGATTTCCGAATAATCCTCGTAGGGGGTAGTACACGAGGTATGAGAGAAAATTGAGGCGCCCCGTTTTTGGATATCTTTTCATAATTTATTCCCTATGGATTTATGAAATTGCATTCGCGTTCATTTGGGGTCGTCCGGAAGTGAATCGAGCTGAAACGAATGTAATTCGATTTCAGAATAATCCTCGTAGGGGTAGTACACGAGGTACGTAGAGAAAATTGAGGCTGCCCATTTTTTGGATATCTTTTCATAATTTGTCCTATGGATTTATGAAATTGGTCATTCGCTTAATTTATGGGTCGTCCGTAAGTGATAGAGCTGAAACGAATGGAACTCGGGTTTCCGAATAATCCTCTAGGGGGTAGTACACGAGGTACGGAGAGAAAATGGAGGCGACCCAGTTTTTTGATATCTTTTCATAATTTGTCCCTATGGATTTATGAAAATGTATTCGCGTTCATTTGGGGTCGTCCGGAAGTGAATCGGAGCTGAAACGAATGGAACTCGGGTTTCCGAATAATCCTCGTAGGGGGGTAGTACACGAGGTACGGAGAGACAATTGAGGGCGCCCATTTTTCTGATATATTTTCATAATTTGTCCCTATGGATTTATGAAATTGCATTCGCGTTCATTTGGGGTCGTCCGGAAGTGAATCGAGCTGAAACGAATGGAACTGCGGTTTCGAATATCCTCGGTAGGGGGTAGTACACGAGGTACGGAGAGAAAATTGAGGCGGCCCTTTTTTGGATATCTTTTAATAATTTGTCCCTATGGATTTATGAAATTGAATTCGCGTCATTTGGGGTCGTCCGGAAGTGAATCGGAGCTGAAACGAATGGAACTCGGTTTCCGAATAATCCTCAGTAGGGGGTAGTACACGAGGTACGGAGAGAAAATGAGGCGCCCAGTTTTTTGGATATCTTTGTCATAATTTGTCCCTATGGATTTTATGAAATTGCATTCAGCGTTCATTTGGGGTCGTCCGGAAGTGAATCGGAGCTGAAACGAATGGAAACTCGGTTTCCGAATAATCCTCGTAGGGGGTAGTACACGAGGTACGGAGAGAAATTGAGGCGGCCCATTTTCTGGATATCTTTTCATAATTTGTCCCTATGGATTTATGAAATTGCTATTCACGTTCATTTGGGGTCGTCGTAAGTGAATCGAAGCTGAAACGAATGGAACTCGGTTTCCGAATAATCCTCGTAGGGGGTAGTACACGAGGTACGGAGAGAAAATTGAGGACCCTTTTTTTGGATATCTTTTCATAATTATCCTATGGATTTATGAAATTGTATTCGCGTTCATTTGGGTCGTCCGGAAGTGACTCGTAGCTGATGAAACGAATGGAAACTCGGTTCCGAATAATCCTCGTAGGGGGTAGTACACGAGGTACGGAGAGAAAATTGAGGTGGCCCGTGTTTTGGATATCTTTTCATAATTTGTCCCTCTGGATTTATGAAATTGGTTCGCATTAATTTGGGGTCGTCCGTAAGTGAATTAGAGCTGAAACGAATGGAACTCGGTTTCCGAATATCCTCGTAGGGGGTAGTACACGAGGTACGGAGAGAAAATTCAGGCGGCCCATTTTTTTTGGATATCTTTTCATAATTTGTCCCTATGGATTTATGAAATTGCATTCGCAGTTCATTTGGGGTCGTCCGGAAGTGAATCAGAGCTGAAACGATGGAACTCGATGTTTCAAAATAATCCCGTAGGAGGTAGTACACGATGGTACGGAGAGAAAATTGAGGCGGCCTCTTTTTTTGGATATCTTTTAATAATTTGTCCCTATGGCTTTATGAAATTGCATTCGCGTTCATTTGGGGTCGTCGGGAAGTGAATCGGAGTCTGAAACGAATGGAACTCGGTTTCCGAATAATCCTCGTAGGGGTAGTAACGAGGTACGGAGAGAAAATTGAGGCGACCCATTTTTGGATATCTTTCATAATTTGTCCCTATGGATTTATGAAATTGCATTCGCGTTCATTTGGGGTCGTCCTGGAAGTGAATCGGAGCTGAAACGCATAGGAACTCGGTTTCCGAATAATCCTCGTAGGGGGTAGTACACGAGGTATGGAGAGAAAATTGAGGCGGCCCGTTTTTTGGATATCTTTTCATAATTTAGTCCCTATGGATTTATGAAATTGCATTCGCGTTCATTTGGGGTCCGTCCGGAAAGTGAATCGGAGCTGAAACTAATGGAACTCGGTTTCCAGAATAATCCTCGTAGGGGGTAGTACACGAGGTACGGAGAGAAAATGAGGCGGCCCGTTTTTGGATATCTTTTCATAATTTGTCCCTATGGATTTATGAAATTGCATTCACGTTCATTTGGGGTCGTCCGTAAGTGAATCAGAGCTGAAACGAATGGAACTCGGTTTCCGAATAATCCTCGTAGGGGGTAGTACACGAGGTACGGAGAGAAAAATTGAGGCGACCCATTTTTTGGAATATCTTTTCATAATTTATCCCTATGGATTTATGAAATTGCATTCGCGTTCATTTGGGGTCGTCCGGAAGTGAATCGGAGCTGAAACGAATGGAACTCGGTTTCCGAATAATCCTCGTAGGGGGGTAGTACACGAGGTACGGAGAGAAATTGAGGCGGCCTGTTTTCTGGATATCTTTTCATAATTTTTCCCTATGGATTTATAAATTGCATTCGCAGTTCTTTGGGTCGTCCGTAAGTGAAGCAGAGCTGAAACGAATGGAACTCGATGTTCCGAATAATCTCGTAGGGGTAGTACACGAGGTACTGGAGGAGAAAATTGAGGCGACCCATTTTTTTGAAATCTTTTCATAATTTATCCCTATAGATTTATGAAATTGTATTCGCGTTCATTTGGGGGTCGTCCGAAGTGAATCGTAGCTGAAACGAATGGAACTCGGTTTCCAATAATCCTCGTAGGGGGTAGTACACGAGTTACGGAGAGGAAAATTGAGGCGGCCCATTTTTTGGATATCTTTTCATAATTTGTCCCTATGGATTTATGAAATTGTATTCGCATTGATTTTGGGTCGTCCGTGAGTGAATCAGAGCTGAAACGAATGGAACTCGGTTTCCGAATAATCCTCGTAGGGGGTAGTACACGAGGTACGGAGAGAAAATTGAGGTGACCCGTTTTTTGGATATCTTTTCATAATTTGTCCCTATGGATTTATGAAATTGCATTCGCGTTCATTTGGGGTCGTCCGGAAGTGAATCGGAGCTGAAACGAATGGAACTCGGTTTCCGAATAATCCTCGTAGGGGGTAGTACACGAGGTACTAGGAGAGAGAATTGAGGCCCCCGTTTTTCTGGATATCTTTTCATAATTTGTCCCTATGGATTTATGAAATTGCATTCACGTTCATTTGGGGTCGTCCGTAAGTGAATCGGAGCTGAAACGAATGGAACTCGGTTTCCGAATAATCCTCGTAGGGGGTTACGTACACGAGGTACTGGAGAAAAATTGAGGCGACCCAGTTTTTTTGGATATCTTTTCATAATTTATCCCTATGGATTTATGAAATTGCATTTGCGTTCATTTGGGGTCGTCCGGAAGTGAATCGTAGCTGAAACGAATGTAACTCGATTTCCGAATAATCCTCGTAGGGGGTAGTACACGAGGTACGGAGAGAAAATTGAGGTGGCCCGTTTTTTGGATATCTTTTCATAATTTATCCCTATGGATTTATGAAATTGTATTCGCATTAATATGGGGTCGTCCGTAAGTGAATTAGAGCTAAAACGAATGGAACTCGGTTTCCGAATAATCCTCGTAGGGGGTAGTACACGAGGTACGGAGAGAAAATTGAGGTGGCCCGTTTTTTGGATATCTTTTCATAATTTGTCCCTATGGATTTATGAAATTGTATTCGCATTCATTTGGGGTCGTCCGTAAGTGAATCAGAGCTGAAACGAAGGGAACTCGGTTTTAAAAAAATCCATCGTAGGAGGGTAGTACACGATGTACGGAGAGAAAATTGAGGCGGCCCATTTTTTGGATATATTTTCATAATTTGTCCCTATGGATTTATGAAATTGCATTCGCGTTCATTTGGGGTCGTCTGGAAGTGAATCGGAGCTGAAACGAATGGAACTAGGTTTCCTGAATAATCCTCATAGGGGGTAGTACACGAGGTACGGAGAGAAAATTGAGGCACCCATTTTCTGGATATATTTTCATAATTTGTCCCTATGGATTTATGAAATTGCATTCACGTTCATTTGGGGTCGTCTGTAAGTGAATCGGAGCTGAAACGAATGGAACTCGGTTTCCGAATAATCCTCGTAGGGGGTAGTATCACGAGGTATGGAGAGAAAATTGAGGCGACCCGTTTTTTTGGATATCTTTTCATAATTTATCCCTATTGGATTTATGAAATTGCATTTCGCGTTCATTTGGGGTCGTCCGGAAGTGAATCGGAGCTGAAACGAATGTAACTCGATTTCCGAATAATCCTCGTAGGGGGTAGTACACGAGGTACGGAGAGAAAATTGAGGTGGCCCGTTTTTTGGATATCTTTTCATAATTTGTCCCTATGGATTTATGAAATTGTATTCGCATTCATTTGGGGTCGTCCGTAAGTGAATTAGAGCTGAAACGAATGGAACTCGGTTTCCGAATAATCCTCGTAGGGGGTAGTACACGAGGTACGGAGAGAAAATTGAGGCGGACCCGTTTTTTGGATATCTTTCATAATTTGTCCCTATGGATTTATGAAATTGTATTCAGCGTTCATTTGGGGTCGTCCATAAGTGAATCAGAGCTGAAACGAATGGAACTCGGTTTCCGAATAATCCTCGTAGGGGGTAGTACACGAGGGTACGGAGAGAAAATTGAGGCGGACCCATTTTTTGGAATATCTTTTCATAATTTATCCCTATAGGTTTATGAAATTGTATTCGCATTCATTTGGGGTCGTCCGGAAGTGAATCGTAGCTGAAACGAATTGAACTCGGTTTCCGAATAATCCTCGTAGGGGGTAGTACACGAGGTACGGAGAGAAAATTGAGGCGGCCCATTTTTTGGATATACTTTCATAATTTGTCCCTATGGATTTATGAAATTGCATTCGCGTTCATTTGGGGTCGTCCGGAAGTGAATCGGAGCTGAAACGAATGGAACTCGATTTCCGAATAATCCTCGTAGGGGGTAGTATACGAGGTACGGAGAGAAAATTGAGGGCGACCCAGTTTTTTGGATATCTTTTCATAATTTGTCCCTATGGATTTATGAAATTGCATTCGCGTTCATTTGGGGTCATCCGGAAGTGAATCGGAGCTGAAACTAATGTAACTCGATTTCCGAATAATCCTCGTAGGGGGTAGTACACGAGGTACGGAGAGAAAATTGAGGCGGCCCGTTTTTTGGATATCTTTTCATAATTTGTCCCTATGGATTTATGAAATTGCATTCACGTTCATTTGGGGTCGTCCATAAGTGAATCAGAGCTGAAACGAATGGAACTCGGTTTCCGAATAATCCTCGTAGGGGGTAGTACACGAGGTACGGAGAGAAAATTGAGGCGACCCATTTTTTGAATATCTTTTCATAATTTATCCCTATAGGTTTATGAAATTGTATTCGCATTCATTTGGGGTCGTCCGGAAGTGAATCGTAGCTGAAACGAATTGAACTCGGTTTCCAAATAATCCTCGTAGGGGGTAGTACACGAGGTACGGAGAGAAAATTGAGGCGGCCCGATTTTTTGGATATATTTTCATAATTTGTCCCTATGGATTTATGAATTGCATTCGCGTTCATTTGGGGTCGTCCGGAAGTGAATCGGAGCTGAAACGAATGGAACTCGGTTTCCGAATAATCCTCGTAGGGGGTAGTATACGAGGTACGGAGAGAAAATTGAGGCGACCCGTTTTTTGGATATCTTTTCATATTTGATCCCTATGGATTTATGAAATTGCATTCGCGTTCATTTGGGGTCGTCCGGAAGTGAATCGGAGCTGAAACGAATGGAACTCGAGTTTCCGAATAATCCTCGTAGGGGGTAGTACACGAGGTACGGAGAGAAAATTGAGGCGGCCCAGTTTTTTTGGATATCTTTTCATAATTTGTCCCTATGGATTTATGAAATTGCATTCACGTTCATTTGGGGTCGTCCATAAGTGAATCAGAGCTGAAACGAATGGAACTCGGTTTCCGAATAATCCTCGTAGGGGTAGTACACGAGGTCACGGAGAGAAACTTGAGGCGACCCTTTTTTGAATATCTTTCATAATTTATCCCTATCTATTTTGAAGTATTCGTCGTTCATTTGGGGGCGTCCGGAAGTGAATCGTAGCGAAACGAATTGAACTCGGTTTCCAAATAACCCTCGTACGGGGGTAGTACACGAGTACGGAGAGAAAATTGAGGCTGGCCAGTGTTTTTGGAGACGTTATAATTTGTACCTAGGATTATGAAACTTGCATTAGCGTTCCATTTTGGGTCGTCCGTGAGTGAATCAGAGCACAACGAATGGAACTCGGTTTTCCGAATATATCGTCGTAAGGGGTAGTAGACGAGGACGGAGGAGAAATTAAGGCGACCGTTTTTTGAATCCTTTTCATAATTTGTCCCTAGGATTTATGAATTTGCATTGCTTTTCCATTGGGGGTCGATCCGGAAGTGAATCGGAGCTGAACAGAAGGAACTCGGTTTCCGAATAATTCCTGCGTAGGGAGGTAGTACACGATGTACGGAGAGAGAATTGAGGCGACCCCATTTTTCTGGATATATTTTCATAATTTGTCCTATGGATTTATGAAATTGCATTCCGGTTCATTTGGGGTCGTCCGTAAGTGAATCGGAGCTGAAACGAATGGAACTCGGTTTCCGAATAATCCTCGTATGGGGGGTACGTGATACGAGGTATGGAGACAAAATTGAGGCGACCCGTTTTTTGGATATCTTTTCATAATTTATCCCTATGGATTTATGAAATTGTATTTGCGTTCATTGGGGTCGTCCGGAAGTGAATCGTAGCTGAAACGAATGTAACTCGGTTTCCGAATAATCCTCGTAGGGGTAGTACACGAGGTACGGAGAGAAAATTGAGGTGGCCCATTTTTGGATATCTTTTCATAATTTGTCCCTATGGATTTATGAAATTGTATTCGCATTAATATTGGGTCGTCCGTAAGTGAATTAGAGCTAAACGAATGGAACTCGGTTTCCGAATAATCCTCGTAGGGGGTAGTACACGAGGTACGGAGAGAAAATTGAGGTGGCCCCGTTTTTTGGATATCTTTTCATAATTTGTCCCTATGGATTTATGAAAATTGTATTCGCATTCATTTGGGGTCGTCCGTAAGTGAATCAGAGCTGAAACGAAGGGAACTCGGTTTCAAAAAAATCCACGTAGGAGGTAGTACACGAGGTACGGAGAGAAAATTGAGGCGGCCCATTTTTTGGATATATTTTCATAATTTGTCCCTATGGATTTATGAAATTGCATTCGCGTTCATTTGGGGTCGTCTGGAAGTGAATCGGAGCTGAAACGAATGGAACTAGGTTTCCGAATAATCCTCATAGGGGGTAGTACACGAGGTACGGAGAGAAAATTGAGGTGACCCATTTTTTGGATATCTTTTCATAATTTGTCCCTATGGATTTATGAAATTGCATTCGCGTTCATTTGGGGTCGTCTGGAAGTGAATCGGAGCTGAAATGAATGGAACTCGATTTCCGAATAATCCTCGTAGGGGGTAGTATACGAGGTATGGAGAGAAAATTGAGGCGACCCGTTTTTTGGATATCTTTTCATAATTTATCCCTTTGGATTTATGAAATTGCATTCGCGTTCATTTGGGGTCGTCCGGAAGTGAATCGGAGCTGAAACTAATGTAACTCGATTTCCAAATAATCCTCGTAGGGGGTAGTACACGAGGTACGGAGAGAAAATTGAGGCGGCCCGTTTTTTGGATATCTTTTCATAATTTGTCCCTATGGATTTATGAAATTGCATTCACGTTCATTTGGGGTCGTCCGTAAGTGAATCAAAGCTGAAACGAATGGAACTCGGTTTCCGAATAATCCTCGTAGGGGGTAGTACACGAGGTACGGAGAGAAAATTGAGGCGACCCATTTTTGAATATCTTTTCATAATTTATCCCTATAGATTTATGAAATTGTATTCGCGTTCATTTGGGGTCGTCCGGAAGTGAATCGTAGCTGAAACGAATGGAACTCGGTTTCCAAATAATCCTCGTAGGGGGTAGTACACGAGGTACGGAGAGAAAATTGAGGTGGCCCGTTTTTTGGATATCTTTTCATAATTTGTCCCTCTGGATTTATGAAATTGTATTCGCATTAATTTGGGATCGTCCGTAAGTGAATTAAGCTAAACGAATGGAACTCGGTTTCCTAATAATCCTCGTAGGGGGTAGTACACGAGGTACGGAGAGAAAATTGAGGTGGCCCGTTTTTTGGATATCTTTTCATAATTTGTCCCTATGGATTTATGAAATTGTATTCGCATTCATTTGGGTCGTCCATAAGTGAATCAGAGCTGAAACGAATGGAACTCGGTTTCAAAAATCCTCGTAGGGGTAGTACACGAGGTACGGAGAGAAAATTGAGGCGGCCCATTTTTTGGATATTTTTCATAATTTGTCCCTATGGATTTATGAAATTGCATTCGCGTTCATTTGGGTCGTCCGGAAGAATCGGAGCTGAAACGAATGGAACTCGGTTTCCGTAATCCTCGTAGGGGGTAGTACACGAGGTACGGAGAGAAAATTGAGGTGACCCATTTTTGGATATCTTTTCATAATTTGTCCCTATGGATTTATGAAATTGCATTCGCGTTCATTGTGGTCGTCTAAGTGAATCGGAGCTGAAACGAATGGAACTCGGTTTCCGAATAATCCTCGTAGGGGGTAGATACGAGGTATGGAGAGAAATTGAGGCGACCCTTTTTTTGGATATCTTTTCATAATTTATCCCTATGGATTTATGAAATTGCATTCCGCGTTCATTTGGGGTCGTCCGGAAGTGAATCGGAGCTGAAACGAATGTAACTCGATTTCCAAATAATCCTCGTAGGGGTTAGTACACGAGGTACGGAGAGAAAATTGAGGCGGCCCGTTTTTGGATATCTTTTCATAATTTGTCCCTATGGATTTATGAAATTGCATTCACATTCATTTGGGGTCGTCCGTAAGTGAATCTGAGCTGAAACGAATGGAACTCGGTTTCCGAATAATCCTCGTAGGGGGTAGTACACGAGGTACGGAGAGAAAATTGAGGCGACCCATTTTTTGATATCTTTTCATAATTTATCCCTATATTTTATGAAATTGCATTCGCGTTCATTTGGGGTCGTCCGAAGTGAATCGTAGCTGAAACGAATGGAACTCGGTTTCCAAATAATCCTCGTAGGGGGTAGTACACGAGGTACGAGAGAAAAGTGAGGCGGCCCGTTTTTTGGATATCTTTTCATAATTTTCCCTATGGATTTATGAAATTGTATTCGCTTCATTTGGGTCGTCCGTAAGTGAATCAGAGCTGAAACGAATGGAACTCGGTTTCCGAATAATCCTCGTAGGGGGAGTAGACGAGGTACGGAGAGAAATTAAGGCGACCCGTTTTTTGAAT